>NC_052164.1:6994847-7091191 GCF_902713615.1 Scyliorhinus canicula
TTCTTTCTCTCTAATAATTTGTTATTTGTTCAATATAAAATATGAAAACTCAATAAAAAACATTTTTTAAAAAAAGAATGTATCCCCAGATACATAACACCCCTCCCTCTTTGCAACAACAACAATTAACATTTGTACAACAGATCCCCAGATATATTTTATTCTTTTTTTTTTAAATAAACGTTTTATTGAAGTATTTTCTTTGGCAGTTTAACAGCAACAAAATCCACAATAAAATTAACAAGAACATAAACAAAAAAATATATATACATAGTGAAAATTCCGCCACTCTCTCTCGTGGATTAGACAAGGTCCATACTGGCGGGACCTGGCTTTGAGGGTGGCTTGCAGAGTGCTCAGGGGGGTGCGGGGGATCCATGCCCCTGGGGGGGCCTCCTCGGCGGCCTGGCCCATGATCAAGGCCCACCAATCTGCGGGCGGGCCTGTGCCATGGGGGCACTCTTTCCTTCCGCGTCGGCCTCTGTAAAGCTCCGCCATGGCCGGCATGTAGAAGAAACCCCCTGCGCATGCCCCAGAAGACGCTGGCGCTCCCGCACATGCGCCAACTCGTGCTGGCCGGCGGAGGCCCTTCGGCGCTGGTTGGCGCGGCGTCAACCACTCCAGCGCCGGCCTAGCCCCTGGAATTGCGGAGGATTCTGCAATTTCAGGGTGACCCGACGTCAGAGTGATTCATGCCACTCTTTGGCGCCGGTACCGCCTGCCCGCCGGTGGGGGGGGGGGGGGGGGGGGGGGGGGGGGGGGGAGAATCCCGGCCATGGTCTTTTTTGTTCCCTTTCAAGTTGTCCCCAAACTTCTTCGAAGTAAACTGTGTATCATTATCATGGACAATCTGCTCCAGTGTTCCAAATCTTGTGAATACTTTGTCTAGTTTCTCAATGGTCCGTTCAGTCGTTCTTGATTTCATTATCACAACTTCTGGCTATTTCGAGTGTGTGTTCATGATCACTAAGAACATGTGACCCTCCAGTGAACCAGCATAATCGATGTGCATTCTCTGCCATGGCTGTGTCGACCATTCCCAGGGATGTAATGGCTGTAATTATTGTTATTATTAATGGTGGATGTTCCTTAGTTTCACACAAGATTGGTATTGCCCAACTCTCTTTTCAATTTGAGCATCTAATCCTGGCCACCAAAAATAACTGCGTGCCATTTCCTTCATCCTCACCACACCAGGATGTTCCTTTCCCAGTTGGCCAGGGACCCTACTACGCAAGCATGGAGGAATAATCACATGGATTCCCCACAATAGAACTCCATTCTGTACTGTCAACTCAAGTCTTCGTTGTGATGTAGGGTTCGAGGTTTGGATTTTTCTTATGGACGTCTGAACAGTGTTCCTTTTTGGACCTTCATCACCTTCCCCACCACTGGGTTGGTTCTTGTATATCTTTGAACTGATTAAATTGTGGGTACACTATCCTTGAGCGAGAAATACAAAGTATTCTTCTGTGTCTTGCTGGGCCTGTAACGGCAATCGTGACAAAGCTCCAGTATTTGTGCGCTGCTCTGACTTGCCATACTGGATATTGTAAATTTGTGCCAACTCCTGCTGAGTTGGTGCCAGGTGGCACTGCCCAGTGCCGCAGCATGCTGGGTGACTTGTTGGAGTTTTTGCATCTCGAGAAGGTTAAGTTCACGATGAGGGGAACGGTTGACAGGTTCTATCGCAGATGGTGTCTGTTTATATTGCATTTGAAAGATCATGTTAGCTGTTAGTGCAGGGAGGTGGTTGTAAGGGTTAGAGGGGTTTTGGCTCTGGTTTGTTATAGTTTGTTGAGGTTGTGGATACATGGGTTGTGATTTTGATTGGTATTTTGTATAAAATGTTAAAAACCTAATAAAAATATGTTTTTTAATAGGTTTGTGCCAACAATATCAATGACCATCTTTGCAATCTACCAGCTGCCAAAGGCTGGAGGGGTGGGGAAGTTTGGGGGTGTTGGAGGGGGTGGGGGAGTTTAGGCCAGTGTCTGCGTGGGTTTCCTACGGGTATTCCAGTTTCTTCCCACAAGTCCCGAAAGACGTGCTGTTAGGTGAATTGGACATTCTGAATTCTTCCTCTATGTACCCAAATATGCGCCGGAGTATGGTGACTAGGGGATTTTCATAGTAACTTCATTGCAGTGTCTTTAAAAAAAATTATTTAGAATACCTAATTATTTTTTTCTAATTAAGGGGCAATTTTGCATGGCCAATCCACCTACCCTGCACATTTTTAAGTTGTGGGAGCGAAACCTACACAAACACTGGGAGAATGTGTAAATTCCACACAGACAGTGACCTGGGGTTGGGATCGAACCTGGGACCTCGGTGCCATGAGACAGCAGTGCTAGCCACTGTGCTGCCCTCATTGCAGTGTTAATGTAAGCCTACTTCTGACAATAAAGATTATTATATTATATTATTATATAAACCTAGGTCCAAAGCCAAACCTGCCAAAGACCTCAAATAAATAGTTCCACTCCACCCTATCAAACGCCTTCTCTGCATCCAGAGGAATACTTGCTTCCATTTCAGGGGATGGAAGGGGAACAGAAGCACGTTGAGCAGCCTCCGGACATTGGCCAACAATTGTCTCCCCTTAATAAATCCTGTGTGGTCTTCTGAAATTATACCCGGGAGGCAGGACTCCAAGTGCCTTGCCAATACCGTTGCCAGCAACTTTGCATTGGCATTCAACAAAGAGATGGTGCAGTGTGACCCACATTCCATCAGGTCTTCATCCTTCTTCAATATCAAGGAGATCGTCGCTTGCACCAAAGAGGTCAGCGACATCCCTCGAGTCAGAGAGTCCTCGAACATCTCGAGCAGCACTGGGGTCAGCAATTCGGCAAACCTTTTGTAAAATTTAATCGGAACCTGTCTAGTCCTGGAGCCTTCCTCGACTTAATATCCTCCTTCATCTCCTTTAGAGGCAGAGGAGCTTCCAATTCTTCCCTCGCCTCCTGCTCCACTACCAGGAAGGCCAGACCGTGTAATAACTTGGACGTTAATGACTCATCCTCTGGGTGTTCCGATTCATACAGGTTCCTATAGAGCACTTTGAATGCCACATTACCCCCACCACCTTCCAGAGCACCTGCACCATGAATTTCGTTGAGTTTGGGCCCTCCAATCCCTCCAGCAATCCAATCGCCTTCAACTTCAATCGCCGACACTGATCACCTCTGCAACGATTTTGTTTTCTTTTGATGTCCTCGAGGTCTCCAATTTTAAATTTGTTTCTTTCATCCATCGGTGTCTGGTTTGATACTTATTCCACATCCCCTTTCTGTGGGTGGTTTAAACAAGTGAATGTGTGTTTTGGGGCGTATGTCCCCAGTAAAAAACGGAATGAAATTGTGATCCCTAGCGGGAGCTCCTCCACGTGTGACCGTTCTGCTACATGCCATACTATAAGTTCCGCTGTCCCACAAATAATTGACAAAAACTTTTTTCCAGCGATTTTTCTACCTCAATTCCCATCGCCAGTTTCTCTCCAGTTTTATTTATTTGTTGCTGCAAAGAAGCAAGGTATGGAGGTGCCCACACTCTGGGTTCTTGTAAAACACAATGAGAGGTTTATTAAGGGTGTTGCTCACACAATGAAGATGGCTATCTGCCCAAAGCCCACACAAACACTCTGCTGACGGCACTACACATCACATGTCGTATAAACCAGCAAGAATGTATTCCAAGATAACCCGAGGCGGCCAACGATACTTAGTGAGCTGTACTGATGAAGTCTGATGGAAGCCATTTTACAGTCATTACAGTGGAAGCGAAATCAGGCAAAGCCAATAGTAGAAGATGAATTGACAGGTGGTTTTTATACCATGCTCAATGCGTGTTCATTACTGAAGTCAATGGAAAAAAGAAAATAATTTCTACGATGCAAAGACAGCTGCCCATTCATTGCCTGCCTGTTTTGAGCTATTTGACTTTGATCATATTTCACTTCCCATATTATTTCCCTACCTTTTAAAAAAAACCTGGGGTGAATGGACCATGACTCAATACAGGATATAGAAACAGACAGACAGTTTGCTCAAATGAAAAAAAGTGGTTAAAGAAGACTATAAGCACATTCATGAGCTCAGGGTAGTAAAGTGCTTTACAATACATATTGAAGTTTCATCACTATTGTAATTAGGAAACAGGGCAGTCACAGCCAGGTCCTATAAACAGCAGTGAGCTGACAACCAAATGATCTGTTTTTTAATGATGTTGGTTAAGGGATACATATCGGCCAGGACAAAAAAAGAATAGATCCCCCGTCATTACTCAAAATAGTGCCGAGATCTTTTACATCCACCTGGGACAGCAGACGAGACCTCGTTTTAATGTCTCATTCAAAAGATGGCACCTTCCTGAGTATCCGCACTGGTTCTGTCAACCCAGATTAGAAGCTCAAATCTCCAGAGTGAGTCTTGAACCTCTAATCTTCCAGGCTTAGAGGCAAGAGTATGATTACTGAGCCACTGGAGAGCACATTTGGTGCGGGTCAATTCACCCATGAGCAAGATAGATTGTGTGCGGTGCTCTGAGAGCTTAAAATAAAATCAGGACAAGTGTGCAAATAATGAGACAAAACTTGCTAGTTGTTTCCCATAGTTTTACCCAAGGCTCAAATTGGTGTCTCAGGTAAATTGAAGCTTTTCTAATTGGAAGCTTTTGGCATTTTCGATGGGATTTATTTTTTTAAAATATTTTTTATTCTCCTCCTTTTTCACATTTTTCCCCAAATTTATACCCAACAATAAACAATAATCAGTAACAAATGTAATGTCAATCCCTGTATCAATCCCCAGTGTTTGATGTGATCCAATTCTTGAAAGTGCAGTATGAATAACGTGTAGAACACCTCCACCTTGCCCTCAGTTCAAATTTGACCTTTTCAAGCATCAAGAATTCCAGCAGGTCCCCTGTCACGCCAGGGCACAGCGTGGTGAAGGTTGATCTCCACCCTAACAGGATCCGTCTTCGGGCGATCAACGAGGCGAAGGCTACAACATCTGCCTCCACGCCTGTTTCCAACCCTGGCTGGTCCAACACCCCGAATATGGCCTCCTGAGGGCCCGGGTCCAGTTTCACAAGCACCACTTTAGAGATTACCCTAAACACCTCCTTCTAGTAATCCTCCAGCTTTAGACAGGACTAAATCATATGATCGTGGTTTGTGCCCCCCCGCAACATTCACACACATCTTCTACCTCCTCAAAGAGCCGGCTCATCCTCGCCCTTGTAAGGTGCGCTCTATACACCACCTTCAGCTGCATCAGCCCCAACCTCGCACACGAGGTGGAGGCGTTCACCCTCCAGATCACCTCACACCAGAACCCCTCCTGCATACACTCTCCCAACTCTTCCTCCCACTTTGCCTTGATCCCTTCTAGCGGCGCCTTCTCCTCCTCCAAAATAGCCCCGTAAACCGCTGACACTACCCCCTTCTCCAGTCCCCGTCATCAGCACCACCTCCAGCAATGTGGAAGCCGGCTCTACTGGGAAGCTCTATATCTCCTTTCTGGCAACTAGGAAGGAGCTGCGCTCCGAAAGCTCGTGTTTGAAACAAACCTGTTGGACTTTAACCTGGTGTTGTAAGACTTCTTGCTGTGCTCACCCCAGTCCAACGCCGGCATCTCCAAATCATGCCTTTCTGGCAAAGTCTCAAACCTGCATGTATCTAAATATTTCCCCCTGCTCCAGCCCAGACTTCGCTCCCAGCTCCTTCAATCCTTCAAAACGACCCCTAAGAAACAAATCTTTTAGTGTCCTAATTCCTTTCTCCTCCCATCTCCGAAAATTTCCATCCCACTTCCCTGGTTCAAATTTATGGTTCCCCCGAATCGGCATTTCCTTTGACCCTGCCCCCAACCTGAAGTGCTGTCGAAACTGCCTCCAAATTCTTAACGAAGCTATTACGTTTCGATGGGATTTATAACATGCCATTGCTGGCAGAGCTTCATTCACATCAATAGGAAAGTTCCTTTACAGTCATTCCATTCAGTAACTGGCAATATCTGGCCATCACAATTCATTCTGAATTGATGTTTTAAAACTCAGTTTTAAATTTTTCTTAATTCAACCCCTTTTCAGCAGCTTCACACAGTAACTGTGCATCTTCTTTTTTTTTAATTTAGAGTACCCAATTCATTTTTTCCAATTAAGGGGCAATTTTAGCGTGGCCAATCCACCTACCCTGCACATCTTTGGGTTGTGGGGGCGAAACCCACGCAAACACAGGGAGAATGTGCAAACTCCACATGGACAGTGACCCAGAGCCGGTATCGAACCTGGGACCTCGGCGCCGTGAGGCTGCAGGGCTAACCCACTGCGCCACTGTGCTGCCCTAACTGTGCATCTTCAATCCTTTCTTCCAATCTGCCCAGAATTTCCTGTAAAACTGAATAACGCCTGCCACCTGGTGGAACAATTAAATTATTGCAGCTTGAAAGCACTGTAAAGAATGGGGTGAAAATGGTTTTTACACCAGTCCAAACCAATTACAGTCATGGCAAATAAGCATGTGGTTTTACACCACATTCTTCTGCTTGAGTTGCTTTGGCTTTCCACCAACATTTAGATGGGTAGGGCGAGCTAAAGTGAGATGATTGTCTTGATATTGAACTTTTGAAATGGAAATAATTTAAAGGAGGCAGAAAGCAGGAAATTATTGGCGCGTTAGCCGAATATCGGTCGTTAGGAAAATATTGAAATCCATTATTAAGGAATTAGTAGCAGATATTTAGAATCGTGTTGATTCTGCTTGACTGTATACAAGGGAAATTGTGTTTGAGAAATTTGTCCGTGTTCTTGGTGTACAAGAGAACCAGTAGATGTGGTGCAGTTTGCGGTGACCTCCCAATCAGAAAGATACAGTGTGGACCAATAATTTTATTTCCCCTTTGTCACTGTTTTTTCCTTCTGGAGGTTGACTTGAGAGCAGTACAGTAAGGGAAATTGCAAATTATTTAAAATATCTGTGGAATCAGTAATTGTTTATGAGAAGTTTGAAAGGCATTTTGAGAGTTTACATCAATTGTAAATTTTTTGGATAATAAGAAACACTGGTCCATGTGACCTGGCACCCCGTACCTGTAAGCAGTAACAACAGGGGGAAAGATAACATACAGATGCCATGTGGCCTGAGACAACGAAGCTGCAGCAGGGGATAACAGATACAGCACAATTACAAGGAGCAGCGTGTGTATTAGAATTAATGATTTCAGACTGCTGAAGAACAAAGGTTGTGAATTGGACAATTCACGGGTGATTGTAGATAGTAGATGCAATACAACGGAGCAAGCACTAGAGGGAGCACGGGAGAGCTATATATATACACAGGGACAGGAAGTGACGACACTTCACAGAAGGCAGAACTCGTAGCAGGACACAGACAAGCAGCATTTGAGGTAGCCGTAAGTTAAGCTCTGAAGAGAGAACGAATTCACAATAAAGCATCTTCTCCAACTTTGAGACTACAAGCTTTATTAAGACACGAGGAACAACACATGGTACCAGCAGTGGCTTCAGACGCTTACTACAGGACAACTCAGCTGCAGATACAGAAAGAACAAAATGGCATGGAAATCTCCTACTGGACATTCGACTTGGGAAGACATCGCTTATTCGAGGATGTGGCTTGGAACCCCACCTCAGCTGGACACGACCAGCAATGTAAGAAATGTCTGGAAAATGTTTAAAGAAATGTTCGATTTATATATCATAGCTAATGATGTAGCAGCAGCCTCAGACGAAATTAAAATAGCAATGCTCATCGCAAGACATGAAGCTAGGAAAGTATATAATGGATTTAAATACTCAAAAGATGAAGACAGCAACAACTTACAATACTAAACAAATTTGAAGAGTACTGTAAGGAATTTGAACAGCACGGTATGCTCAGAGGCCAAACTGCACAGAGACTGAGTGATGCAAAACTCTACAAACAGAAAGGCTTCAGTCAAAAAATCGCGAGTGAAAAGTACAGATCAAAAAGAAGAAATAACTTGAATTTTCCACAAAGCCAAAACGCTGAAATCCAGTCCAGATCGAAAGGAAAAGGTAACTTACAACTTTCAGAAAGAAAAAACGCTGAAATCCGCGATAAAATGGCGTCGGAGCACATTTTACAGTCTCTGGGGCACAAAGAACTAAAAATGCGCAAGCCGCACATGCGCAGTGGACACAAAACCGCACAGTAAAGGAAGGCCGATTTGCGCATGCGCAATTGATTCCTATGCATGACGTCACGAGCGTCATGACGCCTGAGCATCCGGACCACGCCTACTTAAAAGGGAAATGCCCGATAATTGAAAACAAGATACTTAAAGCGGTAAAGGGGCAGCACGGTAGCATGGTGGTTAGCATAAATGCTTCACAGCTCCAGGGTCCCAGGTTCGATTCCCGGCTGGGTCACTGTCTGTGTGGAGTCTGCACGTCCTCCCCGTGTGTGCGTGGGTTTCCTCCGGGTGCTCCGGTTTCCTCCCACAGTCCAAAGATGTGCGGGTTAGGTGGATTGGCCATGATAAATTGCCCGTAGTGCCCTAATAGTAAGGTTAAGGGGGGGAGTTGTTGGGTTACGGGTATAGGGTGGATACGTGGGTTTGAGTAGGGTGATCATTCCTCGGCACAACATCGAGGGCCGAAGGGCCTGTTCTGTGCTGTACTGTTCTATGTTTTATGTTCTAAAACCAAACATTCTTGCCTCAGAAGACAAAAAAAACGCCTGAACTTAAACCAGCAGTTGAAAACAACTCGCACAACACCCTGGAAAAAGCAGTCTGCAACACCCAAAGTGAAGAGAACAAAAAGAAATCCGAAACAAAAAAAGATGATTTGTTTTTCGAACAATACTACTCAGACATGGCTGAATTACTCGGATATGCTGATCACAGCATCAGCGACACGGTCGCAAAGCTCAACACGAATCTACTCGTGGTAGATGAATCCAACCAAGATGATTTGGTTTTCGAAGAATACTACTCAGACATGGCTGAGTTATTCGGATATGCTGATCACAGCATCAGCGACACGGTCGCAAAGCTCAACACGAATGGTGGTAGAGGAATCCAACACCATGGTGCCATGGCAGATCGTCGATATATTGGATGACAGCAATACCCAAGACGAAGACGACGCCACACAGAGAGCACAGAAAGACTCCACAGAGAGCGCGATGACAGGCTCCACAGTGAGAGTGATGAAAGACTCCAAAAGGGAAGCAAGCAAACACGCCCTGGCGAACACCATGCATGAACAAGACCATGAAGGTCAACCCGCCGTATCTGAGCAACCGCAAGCAGACTATGAAAGTCTACCAAGCTCACAGAGTAGGGCCACACAAGAGTCCAGTGAGACCCCGCCAATAGAAGCCATGCAGATTTTGACTCCAGAAGAGGAGCGCCAAGAGTCCAGAGAGACCACGTCAATTGAAATCATGAAGATTTTGACTCCGGAAGAGGAGCATCAAGTGTCCAGAGAGACCGCGTCAAATGAAATCGTGAAGAATTTGACTCCAGAAGAGGAGCACCAAGAAAGCAAAGATGAGAATCAAATCCACCACAAATGACTGATGTCACCAGCATCAATGCAACGTCAGATCAGTCTCACCATTCTCGAGACGAAACGTTCAATGACTCAAATTATCCACACGGGACACTCATTGAGCATAACAAGAAAAACAAAAGCCACAAGAAGCACTGCAGAAACAAGAACAACAGCACCAACAAAAACTACAAGCACAATGACAAAAACTACAAGAAGAACAACAAAACCAACAAGAAGCATAACAAAGATAGCGATAACAACAAAGACAGAAACGACAAAAACAGCAACAAGAACGGCAACGAAAACAACAAAGACAGGAACGACAGAAACAATAGCAATGAAACAACGACTTGTACAAAATGGTACAACTCTGCACATGAAGGACAATGCCACAGCACACTGCAAAACAATGACAAGACTACAAACATACCATGGGATGACAACGAATCGCACAAACTCACATCTGCTCCAGAACAAGCAAGCACACCAGCTTTCAAGACAGATGACATACTAAATCGATACCACAAGCACAAGAAAAAGTCCATGTCAGTCAACATCAGTGGTTCGACCATGCAAACACCATGGGATGACGTATTGGTTACTTAAAATAACAAGGAACACCGACAACATTCACAACGGAGTTGCAATATCAATATCACCACATCAACAACAACAAAAGAAAAAACTCAGTGAACAAATTCATCATCAAGTTTGGACTCATAAATGTTTTTATTAAGAGTGGACTCATAAATATAAATTGGCTTTGTAAAATATGCAATAGCACCATCACTTGTATAGATACACATATCATAAGTAACTGTTTTGTACAATTTTCTTTAACGATGTACAGAAAATCTGTAAAGAAAAAAGGGGGATGTGGTGATTGTAGATAGTAGATGCAATACAACTGAGCAAGCACTAGAGGGAGCACGGGAGAGCTATATATACACAGGGACGGGAAGTGACGACACTTCACGGAAGGCAGAACTCGTAGCAGGATACAGACACAAGCAGGCAGCATTTGAGGTAGCCGTAAGTTAAGCTCTGAAGAGAGAACTAATTCACAATAAAGCATCTTCTCCAACTTTGAGACTACGAGCTTTATTAAGACACGAGGAACAACACATGCTTCAGTTTAGCTGGACCCACCAAATCATTTGATGGCACCCAGGAGACTGGCCCCAAGATTCAGAGCTGTCCTGTTCCCCCGAGGGTCCCGGACGGTTATGCTTGAGCCTAACCAGAGCCGACCAGATCATTTAATGAGTTTTATTAAAGGAGTTAGATAAAGGAGTGTTTGAGGAATCTGTACCATCAGGACTGTCATGAACATAGCTAGGGAGATTCTGATTAAATGTACCATTTGTGTTAGTTGGTCTCTGGAGGGCACAGATGGATGCGGAGCTGCTGTTGCTGCAGGTGACTTGAGGACAAAACTCATTGGGCGCGATTCTCCAGAAAGATCTGCTGTGAGCTTCCCGGTGCTCGGCCGGCAACGTTATTCAACGTTAGTTACTCCACTTAGCGAGGCCTCACGGGCTTCTCGCTGCAATAAAAGCTTGTCAGCCGATTCACCAGCACCACCCTCGCCAGCCCCCTGCTAACAAGGTCGAGTCGCACTTAATCTGCACTTGCTCAGGCAACTCCAGCCAGCTCGTAACCATGGCGCCCAGGAGACTGGCCCCAAGGTTCGGGGACACTGACTTGGGGAGGCTCCGAGACGCAGTGGCGGGCCAGGAGAGATGTCCTGTTCCCCTGAGGGACCCGGAGGGTGAGCCACAAGGGCAGCCTGTGCTGCCTGGGACGAGAGGGCGACAGCTGTGAACGCCGGGAGTGTGACCAGGAGGACTGGCTTCCGGTGCCAGAAGAAGGTCAACAATCTACACCAGGCAGCACGAGTGAGTAGACACCAACCACCCCTCCCCACCACAACCGAGACCTTTCCCACTCCCACGCGATCATCCACTCCCCCAACTCTCATTGTTGATGAATCATCAAAAGAGTAGGTAAAGTCAAGTGAAGAAAATCAATAGTATGATTTGATTCTTATTTTTGGGAGTTGGTCATTCAACTTTATATCCATTTGGAGCTATTTTCCAAATTGAGAAAGCTACACAAAGGTCAGGATCAACAAGTTCAAACGGTAGGAGAGAAATTGCTGTAGATTAACAGGTAATGGTTGGCAGGGGGTGCGGGGGAAAGCAGGCAGATTGAGTTTTGAAAGCCTGTTCATCAGAAGAGCAGCACGGTAGCACAGTGGTTAGCACTGTTGCCTCACAGCTCCAGGGTCCCAGGTTCGATTCCTGGCTTGGGTCACTGGCTGTGTGGAGTCTGCACATTCTCCCCCTGTCTGCGTGGGTTTCCTCTGGGTGCTCCAGTTTCCTCCCACAGTCCAAAGATGTGCAGGTTAGGTAGATTAGCCCTTAGTGTCCAAAAAAGGTTAGGTGGGGTCACTGGGTTACAGGGATAGGGTAGAGGCGAGGGCTTAGGTAGGGTGCTCTTTCCAGGGGTCGGTGCAGACTCGATGGGCTGACTGGCCTCCTTCTGCACTGTAAATTCTATAATTCTAAGAGGAAGGCAGAAAATACAAAAGAGTGTAACAAACTGAAGCAAGAGTAGACCATTCAGCCCCTTGAACCCTGTCCCGCCATTCAACAAGATCACAGATGATCTTCGATCTCAGCTCCATTTTCACTCTTGATCGTATTAGGTTCCAAGAATCTATCAATCTCCACATTAATGGCCGGGCATTCACAACTCATTGGGATGGAGAATTCCAAAGGTTCATAACCTCCTGAGTGAAGGCTGAAGGAGATCACAGTTTTTAACTCCTGGTTTAATAACCAGATATAAATTTGATATAAAAGGGAATTTCAAAATTATGTTTCCCACAACATGCTGTAATTAGCAGCCAATATGATACATGGTAGGGATGAAGAAGAGCTTGTTGCCATATCTCCATTTCCAGTGCCTTTTGACAGCTGGGACCTGAGAGTTAATCAACTGCATTTGAGTTTACAGCAATTGGATATCTTTTTTATTTATTATATCAGCAGAATTGTTAATAGAATTTAGGTAACACCATATGAAAACTAGAACAAAAATTTTATTCCAATAGAATTGCAACATAATTATATAGAACGTCATTTCACCAAGTGTTCCTATTGTGCAGAAAATTAGGGGCCTGTATTTATAGCTCTTTGAGATGCTATTAATATAACCTAGGGCAATCGCTGTTTACAATAAGAATGCTTTCTTTTGTCATTGCATGCACCAGTTCCAATTGAGTGTGCATGTATACACCATAGATAAATGAAATGAACGGTTACTCAAAACCTTTGCTTTCCACTTTTCCTCCTTTCATGTGGCGATAGATTGAAAACTGAACATTCTGATTATCTCTCAAACCAAGAGCAGGATATAGTCCTCAAACTGCCCCGCTGGGAGAGGGGGAGGAGGGAATGGCAGAGTTCTCATTAAATGTAACAAGATCAGTACATTAGTGAAAGGATGTTTGCCTCGAAAAGCAAAAGCATGAGGGAGTCATAAAATATACAATAATAAATGTCATCGTTCTCTTAAGCAATGCATGTGAATTGATGATTACTTTGTGCACACATTTTTAGGATATTAATTGAATGCATCAGCTTTTCCATTTGGTGTCTAGCTTTAATTGAACTTTTGTACAGCACTTAGCATCTCTTTATTCAATTTTATTTATTACAATAATTTCATGGACATTATTTCCATTTTATAAACTACCAGTTTAATTTTATTCAAAACAATTGGCAACACAAGTTATTTTTGTCAGTATGAATATTTATTGATATTATTGTGCTGTGAGTTCTTGTAGTTAATTTTACTAAGCAAAATCAGTAATTTTTTCAAATAGATGCTTTTTTTTTGATGTGACATGCTGTAAATTGATGTGGAAAAGTAGAGCCTCACACCGAAAGTGAGACACATAGTGAGGCTTTGCAAAGTGGGGTATTTAGTCAAGGTTTTTACTCACAAGTGACGAGGAAAAAATCAGAGGGAAAGTTGCTCAATATGGTCACTGATGTCAGGGGGCTAAGACCTCTCTCCATTTATTTTAGAAAAAAATATATAGCTCATGGCTAATTTATAATTTTTTGTTTACAAACTAGACAAAGGTGTTAAAATGATTGAAGCCATGGCTGGCCTGGACTCATACGGAGATGACACATCATTAGCTCTGCAGGGAGCTAATGATCTCTGTGACTGAAGAGATCAAATCCAAGGGAAGTGTACAAAGGCCATTTACATTTCTAAGGCCAAAGGAGATGGTCAGCCTTGACGTCAAAGGACCCTGAAATCTCTTGAAATTATTCATGGTTGAAACATTACCAATCTCCAGAATCCAGACTAAGGAATGTGCATCCTTTGGCCAAGTCAAAGTGGAGAAGACGGAGTCACATCCTGTACCCTAGCTGCTGAAATTTATAAGATTACCTTGTAGAGCTGCCAAGCTCAGTCGACCATCTTTCCACCCAACAGGCAGCAGCTGAAAAAGGGCTCTGCCCAGGTTTGAATACCTGGCTCCCACCTACATGATCAAACTTTGTTACCAGCGCCTACAAGATTAATTAATCTCTCCATGGCTCTCCCATCATGGAAGTCACCTCTATTGGAAAAGTGAATTATTCAGCAACAGCCTCAACCTGCTGACTTAACGGAAGAATACACCATTGGACTGTGATTCTGGACTTACATGAAACAATAATTCTCATTTTGCCTGCAGTTTTTGCCCTGTACCTCTTTATTTTCTCTATTCCACCTTGATTATATGAGTGAAAACAAGGCCACATTTGTTACCCCCCCCCCCCCCCCCCCCCCTGCAATTGAGTGTTGAAATAAATGAACGCTTTTAGTTCATCCCGGGTTTGCTGTGGTTATTGATAGAAAATTGGATCACAACAAAACTAAGTGCTTGGGAAACTTATTAGTGATGATATTATGTTTAGAACCTCCTCCATAAATGGAAACATTGTTTCTGTAAGGGATGCAGGCATCATTGACAAGGTCCAGCATTTGTTGCCATCTCTAATTGCCCTTGAACTTGCTTGCTTGGCCATTTCAGAGGGCATTTAAGAACGAACCACATTGATGTAGGTTAGGAGTCACATCTAGACCAGACCATGTAAGGACAACAGATTTCCTTCCCTAAAGGATATTAGTGAACCAGATGGGGTTTTATGACAATTGTTTCATGGCCATCGTTGGACTTTTCATTCAAGATTTTTAATGAATTCAAATGTTAACATCTTCTGTGGTGGGATTTGAACGCAGGTACCCAGAACATTACCCTGGGTCTCTGAATTATTAGTCCAGTGACAATACCACTACGCCATTGCCTCCCCTAACCAATCAAACCTTTTCACAAACCTAAAGATCTCCAGCAGCCTTCAGAAGACTGCTGGCCTGTTCAGCCTTTTTGATTTAAAAGCGTATCATTCTTTTAAACTTTATTTGTACCTTTTCCATGCCTCCCTTTGTACATACAAGCATTAAACAGAGCATTGTGGTTTAACTGACATCTAAATATAATTGAATGTAAATTCTATGCTTTTCAATGTTATGCCTCGAGAAATAAAGATTGGTTTGATTTTTATGGCCTTATTGACCTGCATTGCTATTCTATGTCCCCTTACCCCGAGATCACTTTGCTCCTCTACCTAATTTGGGCTCAGAAGTCTCGAAAACAGATTCTGGCCTGGCATGGATGCTGTGAGAGGATGGATTTAGGTGCTGGAATATAGCTTGAGGAAAGCAACATGTTTCACAAGAGTTTGTGTTAGTTTTGACTTAACTGATCTCAGCCTTCTTACTTGCAGAGATAAGAAGGTGAGATCTATCAGTGACAAGATAACTATGTAGTTAACTTATGTATGGCTAATCATGTCTGCCTTTATGAAAATAGTCCATAGTGCTTAGTTTAAAAACAAATGCCCCAACCACCACCTTTCCCTCAGGAAAAAAATTCAGGGGACAGAAGGGGAAACATTTTAACACAGCAGGTTCTTAGAATTTGGAATGTACTTTATACTATCTGAAAAAGTGGTGGAAGCAGAATTAATAGTAACTTTCAAACTTTCATTTGGAAAGTATGACTTTGCTTACAGCAAAGAAATACAGAGCAATGTCTCACACCAACATGATGGGCCCGATGTTCTCCAACTGTGCTGCTGCCGTACAATTCTGTAAATTTAATTTTTGTTGTATTGGAAAAGTAACAGGAAAATGTCACAACCTAGAAATTAAGATAGGGAGAAGTACACAAAGTAGATACAAGCATGTTACTTAATTTGGACTATGAGCACAGAACTAGGTGACAGTGTACAAAATTGATATGCTCCAAATAATATTTCAGATTAAAAAGAACTTTTCCCCCAGAGAGTTTCAAACGTGTGCAATAGGATCCCAGCTGAATCAGTTCATGTAGGTCAATTAAGAAGACCAGGAAAAGTAGAACAAGGTGAATGTGGCATTAGGATAAGTACACATACTTATGTGCAACTTGATGGGTCTGAACTGCTGAACCAATATAAATCTTGTGCAGGATAACTAGTGTTCCACATCAATGGAAAAACAATAGTCAGTTAGCATCCATCAGACCTTCAGTCACTTCCTCAGGGTTAAGATATGCAACGTCTGTAGCATTCAGATTATTTTCATTTCTCCTGTAATTTTTTAAAATTTAGAGTACACAATTCTTTTTTTTCCAATTAAGGGACAATTTAGCGTGGCCAATCCACCTACCCTGCACATCTTTGGGTTGTGGGGGTGAGACCCAAGGAGACAGGGGGAGAATGTGCAAACTCCACATGGACAGTGACCTGGGGCCGGGATCGAACCCGGGTCTTCGGCGGCTTGAGGCACCAGTACCAGCCACTGTGGCACCAAGCCACCCCACACTTGTACTGTAATGAATAAAACATGGTTACCTGAATGTTAATATGATCCAAGCCAGTTGATGAAGTAGAAATCAAGAGCTTTTCTTCCTTAGAGAGTCCAATCTCGTAGCTCTCTCTCGGGCACAACCCAGTGTCCCAGCAATCCGCTATTTATATGTGCTCATTTAATAATCATTGTTTCCTTCTCTTCACCATAACAATGTAATTTGACGAGACTTTAATGCTGAAAGTCCAAAGGGTAAATCCAAATGTTGGAGGTATAAAGTTAGTGGCATGTTTCTAGGCGTCCTGGGTAATTATTCTCCAGAAAACTTTGAATCTTCTCATTAATAATCTTGAATTATGGCTAGTTTTAAACTTTTAGATTCATGATTTGAATAAGAGCAACAGGACAAGATTTCTTGACCAGTATTCATTCCTCAATCTACACTTAAAAGCAGTTTCCCCATCATTATCATATGGCTGTTCATGGGATCTTGCTCTGCTCAAATTGCTACCACATGTTTTACATTACAAGAGTGACTGCAAATCAAAAGTAGTTGGCTGGACAGTGCTATGGGACACCTTCACGTCATGCAGGCCTTCCATTATTCCAATTCAGTTATAAAGGAAGAAAGCACAACGTATGGGAAAGGTGAACAGAACCAAATGATGTATTTCGGGGGCTGACACAGACATAATATATGGAATAACCCTTTTCACTGTTGTAAAGTTCTATGATTTAACATCACATGCATTTATATTGCATTTAATTGAGTGTTATAAAATCTTATTTCTCTGTTAGAGAAAGCAATTGCCTTCGTATTCACCTTTCCTATCTTTGGGTGTTTCAAACTGCTTCACAACCAATTAATTACTTCTGAAGTGTTGTTATTTGGGTAAACATGACAGCCAATTTGTGCACTTCAAAGTCTGACCAGCAGAAAATAAATAAATGTCCAGTTATTTGTATTGGGTGACGTTTGCTGAAGAATCAATGCTGGAAAATTGACCCTCCTCTTCTTCAAACATACGATTCAATCTTCTGTATCCATTTGCTTTAACCAAACATCCATCACTTCTCACAATGAACCATCCCTTCATGATAAACTGTCAACCTAGATCATATATTCAAGCGATCCAGTGGTGCTTGACCCGACACCCCATGACTCACAAAATACTACCATTGTGCCAAGCTGACACAACAGTGCAGCACTTCCAACAGAGAAAAACGCCCCAAAGTGCCTCAGAGGTGCCATCAAGAAAATGAAGATGTTAATTGGGAGGGCTGACCAACATTTTGGTTCAGAAGGTTGGTGGGGAGCCAGTGTCATTATCATTACAGGACAGAAAGGGGTCATTCGGCCCATTGTGTGAGTGCTGGTTCTCTGTAAGACCGACAACGAGTCCCAGTCTCTCATCTCCTAGCCCTAGCTCCTTCCCCAGAGAATCATAGAATCTGCGGCACGGAGTCAGGCCCTTCGGCCCAAACTGGTCCACCTCAACCAAAAAGCCCATCAAATGCCTGCATTTGGCCCATATCCCTCTAAACCTTTCCCATCCATGTATCTGTCCAAATGCTGAATAGAAACTATGTCCTGAATGTTGCCCAGTTCTCTAGTTGAAAAACAGGGTTGAATGTGACTCCACCACACTCAGTGGATAAGAATGTGAAGGCTTTAGCAGTGAATCTGCGGATTTGGGCAAGCGTGCTCCAGAATTCCTCACAATCAGGAACACAAGTTCAGACAAGAATGTCTTCAGGTACAATCGCTCGACTGATTTCCTTTGGGAGGCGGGCGAAGCAGGGAGAAAAATGGTAAAACTTTTGCTCAGCAGGTTGGGTGCAGTTTGCGTCACCCCCTTGGCCGCCGGCTGTGATTTGGACTCTCCTCCGCCTGCAAGCTTTGTTTTGTGCTCCCACTTCAACCCAACCCAACCTGCCGGCTCCCATTGGTCGCGGCGGCTGTCAGTCAGGCACAATGTGCCTTTAAAGCCCGCCCCCGCGGGAACTCTCTATTCTGATTCGCCGCTCGGAACGTCAATCAACTGCACGCGTGTTTTCACTCCAACCCGTGGGACAAAAATCTCGAAGGCCGATCGCCAACGATTGTATTCAACAGCGCGCTTTTCCGTAATTTCCTGCAATTTTTTCGGTGCGTACGATCGACGGTTGCATTTCGCGTCAGAAACCCTTGCAAACCTTTATCCCATGTCCCCACCCTTCTGTGCCATGATTAGAGAGTCCAGACGTTTGTGGTCCCGCCTCCCTCCGCCCGGACCGATCCCCCATTGGATGGCCGTCCCGTCAATCACCCCGTGCCCGGCGCCTACTGGCTGGTCCCTTCTGTCAATCAAGGCCCGTCTGGGCGCTCCGGCGCAATTTGAAGCGGGGGAGCTCGAGCGGCGGCAGTTGGGAGGGTGGCCGGGGAGAGAGAGAGAGCGGGTCAGGGAAAAACGGCGTGAGGGGGTCCTATCCCGGAGCTTGGGGGCGATTCCTGACAGGAACATGCTGCCTGACAGCAAGTGAAGGGCGCCGGGGACGGGCTGGAAGTCGCGGGGTGGTTGGGTTTGGGTGGGGGGGGAAGTCTGCCCCCAGTCGTCGAGCTCCCCCTTTGACAGCTCGAGCGCTGCCTCCCCCACCCCTCAAAACTCCCCTCTGGGCGCTTGCAAAGGTAATTTCAGTTCATTACTCCCACTTTTGTTTTGGCATGCATTATCTTTTGGAAATGTGTGACTCCAATAGCCAGGTGAATAATTGTGAGGCGAATGTTGGGAGTCTGGATCCTTGTGAGTGACAGCTGACTGGCGCCAAAACAAAAGCTGGAGCTGTCAGGGGGCAGATTGTCCCATCTGTCTGAGCCACACATTGCACCGTCTGCATCTATATAAACCCTGCCCAAATACCTTCACATTTTCACTTCAGCACACTTTGTTCCATGCGCTGCACCAGTTGTTGTATCCTCTTTTGGCATTTGTTTTTTGGTATTTCTTGCTTCAAATAAACCTCTCCTCAACAAGCTCAAGTTACCCCCAAAACAATTTCTAAACATTGGTGATCTTGTTGTCCCTGCAGCTCCAATCTTGACCTGTTGGTTACATTTAGCATCTTGATCATGCCCCTTGGTGTTGGTATGTTAAATTTAATGGTGATGGATGAATGATTGATTAAAACATCTTTTCTCTTGTCTTCTAGAATTTTGATGGTTGCTGAGCCTGAAGGATGGTGCTGGTCGCCAGTCTTCCTGACCATGTCATTCAGCACACGATGGTGAAGATCGCAGATGAATGTTGATGACCAGTGATAAATTGCTGCTTTTTGTCACAGGGCAATCATCGTTTTAAACAAAAATTTTTAAAAAACAACGTGATTTCACAAAATGAGCTTCGGCTGATGATCCGTTTTGTGTGGATTCTTGGGATGTAATCTGAGGATGAAGGTGGTAAGAATTACATGAATTACTGAAGCTGATTTCAATTGAAAAATGATGGCTACCCAAACAAAACTATCATCAAAATTTAACCAAGCAGGAAGACAAAACTTGACTGGAACAGTTAACACGGTATGAAAAATCCAGTGCAAATGTATGCTTTTCTCTTTTTCTATGTTTATGGTGGAATTTCTTTGTTTTCCTGTTTCATGGGTTAAGGCTGGTCTGTTCCTATAATAACTGGTTATAACAATAAGTTGCGTTCACACATTGAAAAATCTGCAATTCAGTTTATAACAAGATCAAAGCTGATTTCTAAATATCTGGTTTTAATATTAGTTAACACCTGGAAGTTTAAAGCTTAAGGATTATTATGCACCTTGGTTTTAAATGCTCCTGCTTAGAGCCATGGGACCTTTTTACTGCGTTAATGGTATTATATACTTGCAAGTTGTTTGTCCTTTTATGCACAATCTTTGTACAAATTCTTCATTGAATGCATAAATTTGGTTTGAGAACTGAAGAAATCACTTCTGGTGTTGCTGTGATTGTGTTTTTTTTAACAGGTTACTTCTGTTCAGTGAATGTTAGTGTTTAAAAAATAAATTTAGTAATGCAATTAAAATGCAAGTGTGAAATTGGGAATAAAATTATAATGATCAATTAATTTAAATTTAGTACAGTGCATAAGACTCCTGGGATAATTTAGCCAAATTAAACAACTTTGAAATAAAAACTGTAGGAATTTGCCTGAACAATATAAACAAACCTCGATACAATTATATGTACAATATCAACAACAATAATGTGAATTTATATAGCATCTTGTAACAGGAAAATATCTCCAGGTGCTTCACAGGCACATAACTGGTGAGGCAAAGATGACTAAAAGTTTGGTTAAAGAGGTTGTTTCTGAGGAGGCAAGGCAGACCAGTTTAGGGATTAGAAGGGTTTTGTTTGTACTGACAGTGTATGTGAGGTGGAAGTATAAAATATAATCCAGCACCATCCTGCATTCTTTGTCTTCTGGGAAAACACTGAATTGCAGATGGGTTATTCCATATTTGCTCTTTGGAATAAGAAAGAAATAATTTTCTGCAAAGTAAAGATATTTAAAGTATTTTCTGCTCATGTGAAGGCATACGGTTTCAGAGTCCTGGTTTCCTTCCACTACTTGTCCAAGTGTCCAATTTTATTTTAATCTGAATGGTGAATGCTGGTAGATTATTTGATTGGGGGCATCATAGTAAAACCACATCCTATTCTTAACTGGTCATCTGCACTTTCAACAAGGTTGCTGAATAGTTGCTGATTTTCTTTTTAACTTTGCAGCAGTGAGATCAATTGTAGCCCTAATCATTGCTCTGGCTAAGACCAGCTAACCTGGTTGGACTGGGGATTGAATCTTGGATGTATAGCTCGTCAAATCGCCGGGAGCATTGGGAAGCTAAATTTTTTACTGAAACGTTGTGGTCTCTTTTAAACTGGGACAGCACATTCTGAAACAGAACAGAGTACCCTAGCACAGAACATTTGACCACTAGCCTGAAACATCACAGATTGGAGTGGCAGAAGTTTCATTTCCCTAATCGAGTTCTTGATCTTAGCTTACTATACAGGTAGTATTGCACAACAGCCAAGTATCTCCCTGCTTGAGCAAATCAGTGTGAGAATTATCATTGAGCTGGTCTTGTGCAACATTTTACAGTCAGACGAATAGGACGTTTGATATTTTTATGAAAGGATACTCTTTCATTGTTTAATCTTGTTTGGTGTGACTTACCAAGCTTGCAGCAAGCAGAGGGATAAAATAATAATGAATAAAAATGTGGATATGTATGTTCACAACGAAGAATTGTATGAATACTTTAATATTCTAGATCAAATTTTAAAAACTTTGACCATATACTGAGCTGAAATTATCATCAGTTTGGTTTTAAAATTTAATTGTAAAGTTTATTTGTCCTCTGGAATATTTGGAAGTATGAAGCAAGCAGCAAAATTAATGGTAAATCCCTACAGTGATGGGCTAGGTTGTCTAAGTATAGTTTCAGATTTATTTTCATGATGATAGATAAAAAGGTCTTGCAAAATAGTTCCTATTCAATAAAGAAAAATCATTGATTCTTTTAAAGCAAACACTTCATAAAAAAAAAATTGTCGGAAGATGTCGAGTTTTATTTTATACCATAATTATATTCTAATCAAAAGGATATACCTTGTAAATATAAACCATACATGTAGCATTTATATTTGATGAAATGAACTGACTGTCTACCATCACATAGGGTCAAATTAGTGTGCGTATTGTAGGATGTAAATTGTAGTTTTTCAGACTAGGAAGTCTAGTTGCAATATCTTGGAATATTTAATTTGGAACTGCTTTTGAGTGTACCTTTATTCTTTCACCAAAGATTTCATACTTGAGTTTGGAATATTCCTGTCATACATTACTATTGTTTTGTTACTTATATCATAACTGGAAATTATTCATAATTACAAATAAATGTTGATTTGTATACTGAAGTAAAAATTGCTATATTATAACTCAACAAACTCCTATCAGATGCCCCTGTGTGAATACATACCTGGTAAATGCCTAGGGTCCTGGCACCTCCTTTGAAAACTTGATAAGTTATCTTATATGGTTGATTTGTAAAACAATAAATGTAAAGGCTGTGAATTGCTGAGGGCTGGGGAGAGGTTGATCAGGTTTTCCCAAAAACAAATTTCATCTGTCACTTCTATTTAATCGGATGATCTAACAGAAAATGAATGTTATTTTCTCATTCAGTTGCAATATTAATGTAAATGTTTGCAGAACAATATTTTGGTGGATATCCTTCATTTGCTTTTATTTTCATCTGGTGTTATCTTCAGTTCTTTTATTGGTTATGCAGAGCATGAGCTAAAACCAAAAATATTCTGGTGTTTGAATCATAGAATCATAGAATAGAATATTCGGCCCATTGAATCTGCACTGACTCTCTGAAAGAGCACTCCACCAAAGCCCACTCCTCCGTCCTATTCCTGAATCTTGTAACACCATCTTACCGTTGGACACCAAGGGGCAAACCAAGGAGCAGTTTATCATGGCCAATTCACCTAACCTGCACATCTTTGGACTGTGGGAGGAACCAGAGCATCTGGAGGAAACCCACACAGACACAGAGAGAACATGCAAACTCCACACACAGTCACCCAAGGTTGGATTCAAACGAGAATCCCTAGTGCTGTGAGACAGCAGTGCTAACCACTGTGCCACCATGCCGCCCATGGCAAAAGTTTCAGTTTTGCTAGAACTTGTCTATCAACATTAATCAGCTCAATGAATTACTGCAGGTGATTAATTAAGGAGCAGTAATGTTTTTGTCAGACAATTTGCCTGTGAAATTACTAATTACAATTCTCCTATCAATTGGCAGATAAATATTTAACTAAATATACAGCACTGTTTCTGAGCTGAGGGAATTGCAGTGTTGGATTTTTTTGTCCCCTTAGTATTTGATCTTGTGTTGGCTAAAGTATATATGATGAGTTTTATCAATTGATTTGTTGTTGTATGAATAAAGACAGGTACCAGCTGGTTGAAGGAACATTTCATAAATCTGGTGTACCTGGTTTCTTTTTAAAAGAGATGTTTTTCGGCAAGGGGAGAAACAATGTCTTCATACTTGGAAAATTAACATTTAAACTATTTTAAGTATAGCAGATTTTAATATAAACATGTTATCTTTGTATTTTTGGAAACAATTGATTAAATGGATCCTAAAGTTGAATCAAATTGTTAGGGAGCCTAAAGTATATAAACAGTAAATGTAGACAATAGTTTTAAATTAAGTGTCTTTTGGTTTCCCAGGATCTCCGAAGTTTGGCTGAGTGGAAGCTATGTGGGGGGGAAGAGCGTGAGAGAATGGAGAGGAGTTTCTATCAAACTGTTGTGAAATGTGAAAAGGGTGGGAACATTTTGATTCCAACAAATCTCAGCCTTAGTGAAAACACATTGTTCAGTTAATGCTCTCAGCAACATTCCATTCTAATGTTGACTCATACTCTAATGTTGAATACACCTATATGTAAACCCTAACACACTTTTAGCAAAATGGGGGCATGAAAAAACAAAACGGACCCACAGAGCCAAGATGCTTATCTACAAGATCCTCAGCACATTGCTGCAAAGCCCAGTCATACTTGCATCTATGAAGGAAAAAAAAGGTCAATAATTTCCGCACCAGTGTTTACGACACATCTTGGGGATCACATGGAAAGTCACAGTGACCAATGAAGCAGACCTTTTCTAGGGAAAACATACAGAGCATGCTATGGCTAATCCTCAAAATCCCTACAGTTCAGAAGGAGGCCATTCGGCCCATTGAATCTGCACTGACCCTCTGAAAGAGCATCATACCTAGTCCCATTCTCCTGCTCTATTCTCGTAACCCCGCCTAACCTGCATATCTCTGGAGTGCGGGGGGCAACCGGAGGAAACCCGCGCAGACATTGGGAGAACGTGCAAATTCCGCACAGTCACCCAAGGCTGGAAGTGAACCCTGGTCCCTGGCATTGTGAAGTAGCAGTGTTAACCACTGTGCTGCTGCCTAGCAAATACTGCTTCTCTGACATAGGATGGAATATGGCTGGATTCCCAAAGGGTATGCTATACAGGGAGCTGGACTATGACGAGAGACCAGCAGGGCATCCAAAGCAGCGATTCAAGGATGCTGTCAAAGAGATATAAAGTCCTCCACATCAATCAGGACAAGTGGGAAATTCTATCTGATGGATACAAATGGTGACACGAGCAGGAATGTGCCACCACGACAACACATATGATTTCCAAAGCAGCCCCTACAAAAAGATGTCAGCAGAGATCATGCCACATCATCACCAAGGGACAAAGTCATGTGGCACTTGTGGCAGACTTTGTTTTTCCAGAATCTGGTTCTTTCAACCATCAGGAGTGCAGCAGGTCATCTCATCTGACCTCACCAAAGTGCTGAGCCTGCATTCCCATGTCTCGGAGATAGTAGAATGCCAATTAGGGTCGTTTTACTTTGTTGTTTGGACTATTGAGGGGATAGTGGGGAGAGGGGAGGATACAACACAGGCTGACCTGTGAGCTCCAGGCTCCACCCTCTGTCCTTTACCGTTCATGTGGCTCTGGTCTGTTGGAGTCCCAGCATAGTAAGTCAAGCTTATTTGCTATGCAGAACTTAAAACAAAAATGTATTTTATTCCAAACATATTCAAAAACATAAATAATCTAGGGAACACTCCCCAACTCTAAATTTTACAGTCTGTACAGTTTTCCCCCCTTTTCAACCCCTGCTCTCTGCAATGAACAATTCCTCGAGCATGGTCATGAACAGTCCCCACCGTGCCTCAAAGCCGGCGGCTGAACCCCTCACTTTGAACTTAACCTTCTCCAACTGGTGGAAGTTATACAGGTCCCCTAGTTAGGCTGCCACCCCCGGTGGCATTGCCGTCAGCCATTCCAGCAAAATCCTTTGCCGGGCAACCAGAGAGGCGAAGGCCACGACATCGGCCTTCCTCCCTTCCAGCTCTGGCATTTCGATATTCCAAAAATCGCCACCATAGGGTCCGAACCGACCTCTGCTCTCTTAATCTTTGCTAGTGTCCCGAACACTCCTGCCCAGTATCTATCTAACTTCTCACACCCCCAGATCATATGCGCGTGGTTTGCAAGTCTTTGCCCGCACTTCTCACACTCCTCTACCACCCTTTGAAAGAGCCTACTCATCCTCACCGGAGTCATGTGTACCCTGTGCACCACCTTAAACTGTATCAAACTCATCCTTGCACACGAGGAGGTGGAGTTCACCCTGTGCAGCGCCTCACTCCACACTCAGCAACCTATCTTCCCCCCCCTCTCAACTCCTCCCATTTCTCCTTGATCCTCACCACTAGCGTTTCTGCCCTGCTCCCCGCTACCCGTATATGTCTCCAATCCTATCCTCCCCTTCCACGTCTGAAAAACGGCAACCGTTCCAATAGGGTCTACTTGGCAGCCTGGGAAACCCTTTCCACACCTCCTGTGTGAAGTCCCTCACTTGTAAATACCTAAATTCACTTCCCTTTGGGAGCTCTACCCTCTCCCGCAGCTCTTCCAGACTTATGAACCTATCCTCCAAATATAAGTCCCTCGCCCTCACCAACCCCACCTCTCTCCACTTGTACGTACCATCCATCTCCCCGGTTTGAACCTGTGATTCTCGCACAACAGTGTTAACACTGACATCCCCTCCATCCGAAAGTGTCACTTCAAGTGGTGCCACACCCTAATCATTCCCCACCCACATAAAGTCTAAAATAATTAAACTGCGTCCAGCTTCCAGAAAAAGGCCTTTGGAATAAAAATTGGGAGCATCTGGAACACAAATAGGAACCGTGGCAAAACATTCATTTTCACTACTTGAATTCTCCCCGCCAGTGTCAGGTGCAGTGTATCCAACCTCCTAAAGTCCTCCTTCATCTCCTCCACTAACTTTAAGTTCCACTTGTGCAATGTCACTACTCTGGATCCCCAGATACCTAAACCGATCCCATGCTACCCTAAACGACAAACCCCAAAATAAGCTCCCCGACCTGCCTCGTTCACCTGGAACACCTCACTTTTCTCCACGTTCAACTTGTAACCCGAGAAAGCCCCGAACCCCTCTAATAGGCTCATAATTCAGCGGGTCTGACACGTATAACAGCAGGTCGTCTATGTACAATGACACCTGGTGCTCCCTAATCCCCTGCCACTCTGCTCACCCCCCTAAGGGCCATCGCCAAAGGCTCTATCGCTAGGCTAACAGCAGCGATGAAAGCCCGTTTTATCTTCTGCAAACAATCCCAGAATGCCATTCTCCCCTCTGCCAACGCGTCCACGTCTGTATTCAACCGTGATATGGGCCTATATGACCCACACTCGAATGGGCCCTTTGGTATTAGCGTAATCGCTGGCTGTGTCATTGTCTCTGGCAGCTCCCCCATCTCCAGCGCCTTGCTGAACATCCTCAGTAGGTGTGGTGCCAGCTCCGCTACAAACCCCTTATAGAGTTCCGCCAGGTAAACGTCTGGCCTCTGGGCCATCCCCGACTTCATCCCTTTTGTGTTTTCCGTTACCCCTCTCGGTCTTAGAGGCTCCTCTAACGCCTGCCTCCTCCTCACCCAACTGTGGGAATTCCAGCCCATCCAAAAACTGCCCCATATCCCCTTCTTCACCCCCAAATCAGCCCAGTATAATTCCTCATCGTATTCCCTGAACGCCTCATTTATCCTCCCGGGTTCCAACACTCCTCCCCCTTCCCTATCCATACCCTCAAGATTTCTATGGATGCGGTCTGCCTCAGTAGCTGGTGGGCTAGCATGCGGATCGCCTTCTCTCCATATTCATACTGCACTCCTCTCGCTTTCCGTAGCTGCCCTTCCCATCGTCTGCCTATCAAACTGTCCCTGTAACTTCTTTCCCTTCTCCAATCCCTCCACAGTGGGGGCCATCGAATACTTCCTGTCCACTTCGACGATTTCACCCAATAATCGTTCGTACTCCTTTTCCTATCCCCATGCGCCTTGAACGAGATAATCTCCCCCTGAATGTGACCGCTGATACCCCCCCCATGTTGGTTCAAATCCACATACTCCTTGATCACCAACCGCACTTTATTGCAGAATTCCCTGTCCGCTAACAGCCTCGAGTTTAGCCTCCATCCTGGCCTCTGCTCCCGCTCCGAGCTAAGCGAACTACCAGCCAGTGCGACGCGTGGTCCGAGATTACAATCCCTGCGTATTCTGCCCCACCACCCCTACCAACACCTCACGGCTCACCACAAAAAAAACTGATTCTGCAGTATACCTTGTACACATGAGAGAAGAAGGAGTACTCCCTCTCTTCAGGGTTCTTCAATCTCCACGGGTCTACCATACTCATCCTTTCCATAAACCCACCCAGCTCCTTCGCCATTGACCTGGGGCTAGACCTGTCCACCCTTGGCTCCAGCGCACAATTAAAGTCCCCTCCCACGATCGACTGATGTGTGGCCAAGTCTGGAATCTCCCTCAGCAGCCCGAGTCCAGCAATTCCTTAGCACTTACAAACCGTGTCTTTTTACTCAACAGAATGGTCACCCCCCACCCCCACCCCCGGTAACTTTGAGTCAAACCCGGAGTGAAGTACCTGACCCACCCTCCCTTTCTCAACCTAACCTGATCCCTCACCCGGAGGTGCGACTCCTGCAGAAAGACCACCCCCACCTTCAAATGTCTCAGGTGCGCAAAACCCAAGATCTCTTCACCGGCCCGGTCAGCCACCGCACGTTCCATGTTATGAACCTTATCGGAGGCTTGCGCCTCCACTTCCCCCTATTGTCCGCCATCCTCCCCTACCGATTCTCTGCCCTTTAATTTCACCCTATACCGGGCCCACCCAAGATGGCCCCCTTCTCCGACCATGACCACGCTTCTCCAACACTGCCATGTTGCATCCTCCTTCCCTCTCCCCACCCTCCTTGATCAACCATCGGGACCATCTCAACCACCTCACTTCCGTTCACCAGCATTACCTGGCAGCTCCTCCCTGAAGGCTACTCCTATCTACCCCCTCCCCCACTTTCCTCCTTGATGTGTGTTCTCCCCCAGTCTATGCTCTTTAATAAAGACATTGACGGGCGGCGATGTTCGAGTGAGCCGCACATTCGGCGGGCTCTCACTCCGGCGGGGCTTAGCAGCTGATTCCCCGCGATAGCGGGACCACGGGGGCGGCAAAAAGGCTGCCATGAAAGAAGAGGAGAGCGGGCTGCAGCGGATGGAATCGTGGGAGGCCAGCACGTAGAGGAAGAAAGAGAGAGAGAGAGAGACGGAGGCAAGGAGGAAACTGACCTGAAGGGTAAGATGGCGGACCCACGGACCTTCCTTCCTCCAGGACAAGGAAAAAAAGTTTGGAGTTGCTGAGGAGGGACAGCTTGGACCCACTTCAGATGCCCAGGAGGTAAAATTTAAGGAGCTGGGCGAAGGAAGGCGGCAGCGAAGGTGCTGAGGAGCGGGCTGCGGCACATGGAACAGCGGGATTCCAGAAGGCAGAAGAAGAAGGAGAAAAAGGGACAGAGACAAGGACCTGAAGAAAATTACCTGGGATCTAAGATGGCGGACACACGGACCCCGGACTCAGCAATCCAGCAGGCGCTGGATAACATGCTCCAGGTAATGGAGTCCAGTTTTGAAGCGCTGAAGCGGGACAGCTTGGACCCAATCCAGAAAGCGGTGGATCAGCTGAACCAGAGGCTGGACGCCCAGGATGTTAAAGTTAAGGAGCTGGGAGAGGCGGTGGAGGAGCAGGCGGATGCGCAAACGGTTGCAGCGCTAGAAGTTGACGGCCTGAAAGAGCGGCAGAGAAGACTGCTGGACAGAGTGGAGCTGGAGAATAGAGTCCGCAGGAACAATCTGAGGATGGTCGGCCTCCCGGAGGGGGCTGAGGGAGCTGATGCTGCAGCGTTTGTAGCAGACCTGCTGAAGCAGCTGATGGGGGCCGAAGCCTTTCCGCGACCGCTGGAGCTGGAGGGGGCACACAGAGTGCAGGCAAGGCAGGGGCGGCCGGGCGGACCCCCCCGCCCGATGGTGATTAGGTTCCACAGGTTCGTGGACAAGGAGCGGGTGCTGCAGTGGGCAAAGAGCGCCAGGAGCAACACGTGGAACAACAGTGTTCTCCGCATTTATCAGGACCTAAGCCAGGAAGTGCCTCGGCGGCGAGCAGCCTTTAAGAATGTCAAGGAGGTGCTGTTCAAGAAGCACGTGAAGTTTGGTCTGCTGTTCCCAGCTCGGCTATGGGTCACGCACCAGGGTCAACACCACTACTTCTCCGAGCCTGAAGAAGCGATGGATTTTGTGAGGGACCTGGGGCTGGTCCCGAAAGGAGGCCCCAAGGACGCGAGTTAGGGCCCGAGGATTTCTGTGGGAAGGAACGCCGAATATGCCTGGACTGCTGCTCAACGGTGTGCTGGGCCAAAGGGGCCAAGCGGAACATTTGAGACTCTTTCCTTTGTTCATGGACATTTATGTGCTTTTTCTCTTTTTTCTGTGTTTTTTTTCCCTGTTTGGGCTGGTTTGTGCTTTTTGTGCAGCTCGCGGAAGATACTGGAGCCGGCTTGCCCCAGTGGGTGGGGAGGAGGACGGGGAAACAATGGGAATGAGACAGGAAGGCGCCAGAGTGTTGAGTCACCGGGCTAGCAGATTGGCTAGTCAAGGGAGTCAGATGGGGGGGAAATTACAGCCAGTAGATGGCAGGGGTGGTGGTATCGGGGGATGGAGTTAGGGGAGGGGGGGGTTGTTCTGCTGACGGGAGAGGGACTTGAAATAGGCACTGGAAAGGAGGTAGAGGGTGGAGGCAGCCAAAGGGCGGGCCAGGAATGGCGCGACGCACGGGCCAGGGGCCGGCCTGAGAAAGGCTATGGCTGACCGGCGGGGTGGGGGGGGGGGTGGGTGGGATGTGCCCCCTGACCAGGCTGATCACCTGGAACGTCAAGGGACTGAATGGGCCGGTTAAGAGGCGCGGGTGTTCGCGCACTTGCGGGCCCTGAGGGCGGACGTAATTATGTTGCAGGAGACACATCTGAAAGTGTCGGACCAGACCAGGCTAAGGAAGGGCTGGATTAGCCAGGTCTTCCACTCGGACTTGGACTCGAAGTCCAGAGGGGTGGCAATCATGATTAACAAGCGCGTGCAATTTGAGGCAGAGGGCATATCCGCAGACAGGGGGGGGGGCAGATACCTGATGGTACGGGGCAGACTGGAGGGGAGAAGAGTGGTGCTGGTGAATATATATGCCCCGAACTGGGATGACGTGGACTTAATTAAAAGAGTGCTGGGGAAGATCCCGATGTGTTGGCCTTTGCTTCCCTGATAGCCCGGCGACGAATATTATTGGCGTGGAGGGACTCAAAGCCCCCGAAGACTGAGTGGTGGCTTGCCACCAAATTAAGTTCGCCTTGAGGGGATCTGTGCAGGGGTTCACCCGGAGGTGGCAACCATTTATTGACTTCTTTGCGGGAGAGTGAGCGTCAGCAGGGGGGTGGGGGGGAGGGGGGGTAGAGTAGAGTAGGAGGGAAAATATGGCGGGTAGTACCGGTGGGAGGGGAGCGGGCTTGTGCAATATGTTACAATGGAAGTATTGAAAGTACGTGGATGTTTGCACATTTTTGCCTTTTTTGCTTTCTTTCTGATGATGTCTGTAACTGTTTATAAAGCCAAAAACTACCTCAATAAAATTGTTTATTTAAAAAAAAAATAAAGACATTGACCTCCCCAGGGGTTTCAAAATAGTACCTCCGGCCTTGAAGTCACCCACAGTTTCGCCAGGTACAGCACCCCGAACCTGATCTGCCATTCATAGAGAGCCGCCTTATCCTTGATAAACCCAGCACGCCTTTTTACCAGCTCTGCTCCAATGTCATGGTATATTCAGACCTTGTTCCCCTCCCATTCACAGTTCCCTTTCTCCCTGGCCAGCACAGAATCTTTTCCTTTTCCACAAACCTGTGGAGCCTTACAATCACTGCCCGCGGCGATCCCCCGCTCTTAGCTTCTGCCAGCCCTGCCAGCATCCTCGAGACATATCTCGAGGCACTCGTGCCTTCCTCACCTTCAAGCAGGCCGACAATACGCAGGTTCTGCTTCCTAGATCTGTTCTCCTGCTTCTCTACCTTTGCTCTGAACGACTTGCAAAGGTCCCCCACCAGCTCCGCCTCCAGTGCCATCATCCGATCACTGTGGTCTGACATCGTCCTCTCCATCTCCCTGGATCTGCAAATCCTGTGCCTCCAAACATTTCTCAACTCTCTCCATCGAGCCTTTCAGGGGTGAACCGCTCCTTCGATCGATCTTCCTGCATTTCCTTTTGTTGTTGGTGGAACTCCTCATTGATAAACGCCATCAGCTACTCCAACCTGTGACGACCCTTCCCCCTCCGCCACCTTTTGAAGTGCTACCGCGCCACAGGTCTTTTCCAATTCTTTGGCCAGGTCTTTAACCTTCTTCTGCCGGATCTGACAACCAACAGACACGGCACTCCCGGGAGGGAACCGCTCCTCCACACCTTCAACTACACTTCCCCATCAAAATTCTCCCGTTTTTGAGTAAAAAGAGCTCAGATCCACGCCTTCAAGCCAGAGCTGCCTTGTGTACGACCACTCACTCCATGACTGCCAACAGAAGTCCTCGATGCAGTACTTTACTGTAAGGAATTGGAGTACTAATTTTTCTTTTTGGAAAGCTACTCTGAAGTTGCTTTTTGTTCATACAACAACATTTTTTTAAATGCAGTAATATGTTTGCAGTATAATAACATAGAATATGAATTTAGTGCTGTGGTTCCCTTCAGGTTGAATTTCTAGTTTGCTCTATGTTGATGTGAAAAAACTGAGGGAAGTATTAGAGCTTCCGACTGGAAGGCAAAGGAATTTGGATGCTATATTCTTCTGAGGCAATTCACAGATGGGTTCATTATTGTTGGCTGCAAATTGGCATAAGCGAAAAGTAGTAAGGCAGGATGTTTGTGATATTGAAATACAAGGGCATGCGGTAAGAGAAACTGTTTTTCAAACTTTGTTTTATTTTATACGATACTTAATCGTTGTGGTACCATTCATCTGGAAGGAGTCATAACTTTGGCTTTTGTAGTTGATGTAAATCCTCGTGAAAATTATTTTTACAGTATGATTATGGTGGTGTCTGATTTCTGCTCCCCAACCAATGGAAAGGCTGCCTCACACTTGTGTCATTCTTTCGAATCAGAGCTCTTATAGACCTATGGACTTTGTGCAGGAGGTACGTATCCTATTTCCTGAACTATCTAGGTTTGCCCATCATACTTTATCAGTTCATTAATCTATTCCTGGGCTATTGCGTGGACAATTCCAGGCCCACTTGACCTGGAATTGCAACACAATTGAAATTAGTAAATATGTCTTAGAAAAATGCCCAAAATCTTTGGTCCTTAGTTGCCCAATAACTTCAGTCATTAGGTTTGTAAATGTAATATATTTTTAATATATTTTCAATTTGGGCTTCAGGTGGTTGTCTAGCATACCTTATTTCAATTTAGGGTTTGCATTTGAGATTTTCACTACATTCATGCAGATACTCTGTACAGATATGCATCGTTTTGGAAAAAACATGAGTGAGAGAGCAGCTTCTTTCCTCTAAGCTCCCTGGACCCCAACATCTTCCCTGATTCTCTGCAAATCATCTCACTTTGGTCGATCATAGAGAGCCAGCATGGATTTGTGTAGGGATGGTCATGCCTGGCTAATTTTATTGAATTTCTGAGGAGATGACTCAGGTAGTGGACAGGGGAATGTCTCTGGATGTCATTTATATGGACTTCCAAAAGGCATTTGATAAAGTCTCTCACAAGAATCTGTTAATTAAGATGGAAGCCCACAGAGTTTAAGGGCACATTATTGACATGGTTAGGAAACTGGTTGAGTGGTAAGGTGACAGAGTGGGGATAATGAGTAATTATTTTAATTGGCAAGAGGCGACTAGTGGGGTACCACAGATCTGTTTTGTGGTCTCAATTATTCACACTATTCATTAATGACTTGGAAGATGGCATAGAAAGTCGTATCCAAATTTGCGGATGAAGAGATGTTAGGCACTTGGGCTGACAAATGGCAAGTCACATTTGCGCCACACAAGTGCCAGGCAATGACCATCTCCTACAAGAGAGGATCTAACCACCGTCCTTTGACATTCAATGGCATTACCATCGCTGAACCCCCCACAATCAACATCCTGGGGCTACCATTGATCAGAAACTGAACTGGACTAACCACATTAGTACTGTGGCTCCCAGGGCATGCCAAAGACTAGAAATCTACGGTGAGTAACTCCCCTCCTGAACCCTCAAAAGTTTGTCCACCATCTACAAGGCACAAGTCAGGAGTGTAGTGGAATGCTCTCCACTTGCCTGGATGAGTGCAGCTCCAACATCACTCAAGAAGTTCGACACCATCCAAGAAAAGGCAGCTCACTTGATTGCTCCCTCTTCCGCAAACATTCAAACTCTCCACCACCGACGACCAGTGGCAGCAATGTGTACCATCTACAAGATGCACTGCAGTAACTCACCAAGGTTCCTTAGACAACACCTTCCAAACTCACAACCACTACCTCCTACAAGGACAAGAGCAGCAGATACCTGGGAGCCCCACCACCTGGAGGTGTCACTCACCACCCTGACTTGGAAATATATCACCCTCCTTCATATTGGTGGGGCAACATCCTGGAACTCCCTCTCTAACAGGTGGGTGTACCTACCCCTCAAGGACTGCAGGGGGTCAAGAAGGCAACTCGCCACCACCTTCTGAAGGGCAACTAGGGATGGGCAATAAATGGTTGCCTAACCAGCGACGTCCGCATCCCGTAAATGAATTAAAAAATGCTGACATTGTAGACAGCCTAGATGATAGTCTGTCAATATCGCCTTGCAATTTTATGCTAAGTGAATGGGCAAAATTGTGGCAGATGGAATTTAATGCAAGCAAGTGTGAGGTTATCCATTTTGGACCAAAAAAAAAGACTTTCTAACATTCTAAATGGATAGAGGTTGGAGGGAGCAGTTCTGGGCATCACACTTGTGAAGGATGTTTTTGATGGAACCATCAATTCACCAGACACGTGTTTCCGATATGAATCTAGGCTTTAATACTTCAGAGCCAGCCTGTTACCCGTTGATGAACTCAGGCTGACTCTGGACAAGGGTACCTATACAGCAGCACTAGGGGGAGGAGTCGTGGGCGGAACCAAGGGTGGAGCCCAGTACAAGTTCCTGAGTACTCCCAGCGCTACTCCCCCTAGTGGTTGGATAGCGCTACTGCGCTTACAACGACAGTGTGAATTATATCATATATTACATTCACCACATTCACCCCCTGCAAAAAAAAAAAAATCAAGTCCGGCGGGGGTGGTGGGCCACAACGTCAGTCTGTCCGGTGGTCGAATTGTCTGCTGTGATCTGCGGAGCACCGGGGTTGCAGCCTCTTGCGGTGGCTGGATGGGTGTTGTGTGTTGGGGTACGATGGCGGACTCCAGGGAGGGTTATATCCGAGCTTTATACTCTCCTGGTTCGACTGGGGGCTGGCCGGCGCGGTTGCGCGGAACTGGTGGAGCGAGCTCGTGGGCTAGGGCGCGCAAGGGGGCGGCAGCATAGGGTGAGAGGTCCTTCTGTGGGGGTAGAGGGGGTGCTGGATCCGGCGGGTGCCAGATCCCGGAGGGATACCGTGTCCTGACCGCCGTCAGGGAACTCGACGAATGCGTACTGGGGGTTGCAGTGGAGCAGGCACACCTTTTCAACAAGGGGGTCGGTTTTGTGCGCCCTGATGTGTTTCTTCAGAAGTACGGGGCCCGGTGTCCTCAGCCATGCCGGAAGTGAGACACCCGTGGTAATGCCCCTAGGAACGATGAAGAGGGGTCTGATTGGTCGCCGTGCACAAAAGGGACCTAATAGCGTGGAGAGCGTCTGGGAGGACTTCCTGCCACTGGGAGACTTGGAGTTTTCTAGACCGGAGGGGTAAGTAGGACGGTCTTCCAGACCGTCGCGTTCTCCCTCTCCACCTGCCCGTTCCCCCTAGGGTTGTAGCTGGTAGTCCTGCTCGAGGCAATGCCCTTGTCGAGCAGGTACTGACGCAGCTCGTCGCTCATGAAGGACGAATCCCGGTCGCTGTGTACGTAGCTGGGGAAACCAAACAGGGTGAAGATGCTATGCAGGGCCCTAATGACTGTGTGGGAGGTCCTGTCGGGGCACGGGATAGCGAATGGGAAACGGGAGAACTCGTCTAAGACGTTTAAGAAGTAAATGTTCTTGTTAGTTGAGGGGAGTGGCCCTTTGAAATCAATCGCGAGGCGTTCAAAGGGCCTAGAAGCCTTGACCAGGTGGGCCCTGTCTGGTCTATAGAAGTGCGGTTTGCACTCCGCACAGATCGGGCAGTCTCTGGTGACCGCTTTTACCTCCTCGTTGGAAAAAGGCAGGTTTCGGGCCCTGATGTAGTGGGCGAGCCGGGTGACCCCCGGGTGGCAGAGGTCATTGTGGATGACTTTTAATCGGTCGATCTGCGCGCTGGCGCATGTCAGCGGGATAGGGCATCCGGAGGCTCGTTGAGCTTCCCGGGTCGATATTTAATATCGTAATTGTAGGTGGAGAGTTTGATCCTCCACCTCAGAATTTTGTCGTTTTTAATTTTGCCCCTTTGCGAGTTGTCGAACATGAAGGCAACCGATCTTTGGTCGGTGATGAGGGTGAACCTCCTACCTGCGAGGTAGTGCCTCCAGTAACGGATAGCCTCCCCAATAGCTTGTGCTTCTTTCTCGACTGAGGAGTGTCAGAGTTCTGAAGCGGAGAGGGTACGGGAGAAAAATGTGACTGGTCTCCCTGCCTGATTTAACATGGCTGCAAGAGCTACCTCTGAGGCGTTGCTCTCTACCTGAAATGGAGTGGATTCATCCACCGCCCGCATGACCGCTTTGGCGATGTCCTCCTTGATGCCGCCGAAGGCCTGGCGTGCCTCGGCTGACGGAGGAAATCATGTGGCCCTAAAGAGTGGGCGGGCTTTGTCCGCATATTGAGGGACCCACTGGGCGTAGTAGGAAAAGAAGCCCAAGCACCGTTTGAGGGCCTTGGGGCAATGGGGGAGGGGGAGTTCTAAGAGGGGGCGCATACGGTCCGGTTCTGGGCCCAGGACTCCGTTTTCCATGACATAGACGAGGATGGCTAGTCTGGTTGTGCGGAAAACGCATTTCTCCTTGTTGTATGTGAGGTTCAGTTTCTGGGCCGTCTGGAGAAAACGGTGGAGGTTGGCGTTGTGGTCCTGCTGGTCATAGCCGCAGATGGTGACATTGTCCAAGTACGGAAACGTGGCCTGCAGCCCGTACTGGTCCACCATTCGGTCCATTGCTCGTTGGAACACCGAGACCCCATTAGTGACGCCGAAAGGGACCCGGAGGAAATGGAAGAGGCGGCCATCGGCCTCGAATGCCTTGTAGTGACGGTCCTCCGGGCGGATTGGGAGCTGGTGGTATGCAAACTTCAGATCCACCGTGGAAAAGAGCTGGTACTGGGCGATCTGGTTTACCATGTCTGCAATCCTGGGGAGGGGATAGGCGTCGAGGAGCGTAAATCTATTTATAGTCTGATTGTAGTCGACCACCATACGGAATTTTTCCCCGGTCTTGACGACCACCACCTGAGCTCTCCAGGGACTATTTCTGGCCTCTATAACCCCCTCACTGAGTAGCCTTTGGACCTCTGCTCTGATAAATACCCTATCCTGCAGGCTATACCGCCTGCTACAAGTGGCTATGGGTTTACAGTCCTTTGTGAGATTGGCGAAGAGAGGAGGGGGGGAGATTCGCAGCGTAGCGAGACTGCAGATAGTGAGTGGGGGCAGGGGCCCTCCGAAGCTGAGGGTGAGGCTCTTGAGGTTACATTGGAAGTCTAGGCCTAATAAGAGTGGCGCGCAGAGTTCGGGCAAAACGTAGAGTTTGAATTTCGAGTAGCTAGCGCCTCGGATTGTGAGTGTTGCGGCGGTGCGCCCCTGGATCTGGACCGAATGGGAGCCTGAAGCGAGCGAGATAGTTTGCTGCACGGGGAAAATGGGGAGCGAACAACGTCTTACCAGGTCTGGATGTATGAAGCTCTCAGTGCTCCCAGAGTCGAGGAGGCATGGCGTTTTGTCCCTGTTGATATGGACCTCTGCCATCGAGTTTCGTAGATTCTTTGGTTGTGATTGGTCCAGGGTGAGTGCGCTGAGTTGCGGGGAGTCGGCGGCTCAATCAGCTATGCTGGAGTGGCCCCGTGATGACTGCCCTCTGAGTTCATAGTCGTTATAGTCGTATTCTTCCGCTGAGTTGTCCGAGCGCGGAGATGCCGATCGGGCCCGTGGATCGCACATGGCGGGCGGTGAGGAAGATGGCGTCCAAGATGGCGGCCCCCATGAGTCGCACGTGGCTGGCTATTAAAAAGGGTGGAGCCCTGTACAAGTTCCTGAGTACTCCCAGCGCTACTCCCCCTATTGGTTGGATAGCGCTACTGCGCTTACAAAGACAGTGTGAATTATCATATATATTACATTCACCACCACAGTTTTTGTGTTGGAGGGAGAGTAACGTCGGTTTACAAAAATGATACCTGGATTACAAGGGTTGAGTAATGAGAAGAGATTACTCAAATTACACCTGTTAAGAGTTTAGAAGGTTAAGGGGTGATCTGATGGAAGTATTCAAGATATTAACAGGGAAAGACAAACTACCCTATTTCCACTGGTTGGAGTTTCTAAAACTAGGGGGATACTCTAAATTAGGGCTAGACCGTTCAGGAGAGATGTTAGAAAGCACTCCTTCACTCAGAGTGGTAGAGGTTTGGAACTCTCTCCCATAAATATCAGTTGAAACTAGACCAATTAGTTTTAAACCTGAGATAGATTTTTGTCAAGCAAAAATATTAAGGGATATTCGTTAAAGGTAGTAAATGGAGTCAGTTCAGCCGTGACTTAATTGAATGGTGGGACAGGTTAGAGGGGCTGAATAGCCTATTCCTGTTCTCAGATGGTGACCCCTCTTCGGACACCCCACCATCGGGAACATTCTTCGTGCATCTACCCTGTCTTTTCCTGCTTAAGATGTTTGAGATCTCCGTCATTCTTCTGAACTCAGTGAATACAATCCTAACCAACTCAATCTCTCCTCGTACGTCAGTCTTTCCATCCCAGGAATCGGTCTGGTAAAGCTTGTCTACATTCCATCTAGAACGAGAATATCCTTCCTCTGGCAAGGAGACCAAGACTGTACACAATATTCCAGTGTGATTGCACCAAGACATCCCTTCTCCTGCAGTCTAATCCTCTCGCCAACATATCATTTGCCGTCTTTACTGCCTGCTGCACCTAAATGCTTGCCTTCAGTGACTGGTGTATGAGGACACCCAGGTCTCGTTGCACAATTTATTGCCAATCAGATAATCTGCCTTCCTGTTTTTGCTATTAAAGTGGGAACTTCGCATTCATCCAAATTATACTGCATCAGCTATTCATTTGCCCACTCACTTCAGCTTAAATCACACTGAAGATCTCTGCATCCTCCTCGCAGCTCATTCTCCCACTCAGCTTTGTCATCTGCATTTAGTTCCCTCATCTAAATCATAATGAACAGCTGGGTCCCAGCTCCGACCCCTGTGGTACCCCACTAGTCACTGCCTGCCATTTAGAAAATAAAATGTTTGTTCCTACTCTGTTTCTTGTCTGCCAACCAGTTTTCTTTCCATTTAAATACATCTACCTCTAATCCTATGCGTTTAATTTTACATGCTGATCTATTATTTGCGACTTTGTCGAAAGCCTTCTGAACGTATAAATAAAACACATCCATTCGCTCCCCTCATCAACTCTATTCGTTAATCCTAGAAGAATTCCAGTAGATTTGTCAAGCTCATTCTACTATAACATTTTTGATCATGGATTCTATAATTTTCCCCAAATCGCCATCAGGCTTATTGGTCTAAATTCCCTGTTTTCTCTCTACCTCCCTTTTTAAATAGTGAGGTTACATTAGCTACCTTTCAACTGTAGAGGAACTGTTCCAGAATTTCAGATGATCACCAATACATCTACTATTTCTCTGGCTACTTAAGTACTCTGGGATGTAGATTATCAGGTCCTGAGGATTTATCAGCCTTCAATCCCATCAGTTTCCATTCATCCTACCAAACCCTGTGTTCCCCACAATTTCTGGTATCTTATGTGTCCTCCTTTGTGAAGTGTCATGTGAGTGTTCCTTTAAGAAAGGTTTGTTTGACCATATGGCTTGTAGCACGGCTTCAGTGATGTCACTTGTGGGTGGAGCTGGGCTGTGACTGTCAGGTGAGAGGGGATTTGGTGTTTGGGTTTCCGTTTCGGTTTGTTGCTTTGGACTGCAGAAGAAAAAAAGTGTTTCCCTGTTTTCTTTGTTTTTATTTTAAAACTGTTCCAGTGAACTGAAAGCACATTGGGTGTGACAAACTGCCTTGGTAACTTTAAAGATAGAGTTGCTTTCCAGAAGGAGTTTTGAATCTGCTGGTTGGAGGCTGGATCTCGGAGAAAGGACCAGTCCCATTCAAGGGACATTCCAGTGTGCTGGGCCATGCCCTTGAAAGGGGTTTTGGGATATTTTATTTTGTATTGAATTGGAACAGCTACTAAGGGGAATTCATTAAGAGTTATATGCAGAGATTACTATATCTGTTGTGTGTTTTTTCATGTTTGTAATTGAGAACAGCTTCTTCCTAACTTTTTTATATATGTTAACTACATTCTTATAATAAACTTTGTTTTGATAAAAGTGCCTAGGAAGTCTGATGAATCAAAAGCGCCTAGGAAGTCTAGTGAATCACACCTGAAGGCTGTTGTGCTCATCCTAGCCAAATTCAACATAAATGTTCTAGGTCAGATAAGCTTTATAATACACTTTGGGGTTTCTAAGACCTTGCCCATAACAGAAGACAGATCCAAAGTATGTATTTACATGGTCAGCCATCTCTTTGTTCCCCATTATAAGTTCCCCAGTTTCTGACTATAAGGGACCTACATTTGTCTTCACCAATCTTTCTTTTCACATACCTATACAATTTTTTACAGGCAGTTTTTATGTTGTTCGCAAGCATACTCTCGTACTCCATTTTCCCCATCTTAATCAATCCCTTGGTCCTCCTTTGCTGAATTCTGAACTGCTCCCAAACCTCTGGTCTGTTGTTTTTCTTGACCAATTTGTATGCTTCTTCCTTGGTTCTAATTCTCCTTGTAAGCCATGGTTTCGGCACATTTCTTGTTTTTACTTTTGCGCAGGACAGGAATAAACAATTGTTGCAGTTCGCCCATGTGCTCCTTGAATATTTGCCATTGCCTACCTCTAATTTCTTGTTTAATGCCATTCTCAATATTACCAGTGTGACCTAACTAAGGTTCTATACAGCTGCAACATGACTTGCCAATTCCTATACTCAATGTTCCGGCCAATGAAGGCAAGCATGCCGTATGCCTTCTTGACTCCCTTCTCCACCTCTGGTGCCCCTTTCAGTGACCTGTGGATCTGTACACCTAGATCTCTCTGACTTTCAATACTCTTGAGGGTTCTACCATTCACTGTATATTCCCTACCTGCATTAGACCTTCCAAAATGCATTACCTCACATTTGTCTGGATTAAACTCCATCTGCCATCTCTCCGCCCAAGTCTCCAAACGATCTAAATCCTGCTGGATCCTCTGACAGTCCTCATTGCTATCCACAATTCCACCAACCTTTGTGTCGTCTGCAAACTTACTAATCAGACCAGTTACATTTTCCTCCAAATCATTTATATATACTAAGAACAGCAAAGGTCCCAGCACTGATCCCTGCGGAACACCACTAGTCACAGCCCTCCAATTAGAAAAGCACCCTTCCATTGCTACTCTCTGCCTTCTATGACCTAGCCAGTTCTGTATCCATCTTGCCAGCTCAACCCTGATCCCGTGTGACTTCATCTTTTGTACCAGTCTACCATGAGGGACCTTGTCAAAGGCCTTACCTGCCCTACCTGCATCAATCATCTTTGTGACCTCTTCGAAAAACTTATCAAGTTAGTGAGACACGACCTCCCCTCACAAAACCATGCTGCCTCTCACTAATACGTCCATTTTCTTCCAAATGGGAGTAGATCCTGTCTCGAAGAATTCTCTCCAGTAATTTCCCTACCACCCTCCCTACCACTGACTTAGGGCTCACCAGCCTGTAGTTCCCTGGTGTTCATATTACCACTATAGTTTGGGGATCTTTATACAACTCCTAATGTTTTTTTTGCCCCTGGTATTTCTCAGCTCTACCCATACAGATTCCACATTGTTGGAGCTAATAACCTTCTCACTATTATGTTAATTTAATCTTTAATCAGCAATGCAACTTCACCACCTTTTCCTTTTTGCCTTTCCTTCCTAAATATTGAATACCGTTGGAAGTTCAGTTCCCATCGCTGATCACCCTGCAGCCATGTCTCAATCCCGACTATATCATACTCTTTTACATCTATTTGATTAATTCATCCTCTTTATTGCGAATGCTCTGCGTTGAAAGTAATGCTACAGATGACCTACTGTTGCTCCATGCAGTAAATGATCTTCATATCCTTGTCCTGCGGTGTGTTTCCCCAATTTCTTTGAGGTAAATTTTCAAAGTGTCTCACAACAACAATTTCCCTTTTGGGTTAAGTCCGAAGTATAGTTTATTCACACAAATTTTAACCTTGAGAATGGTCTGAGCTTCAGGTACGCACACAATAAGAAAATGGGAGTTTTTACAACTATGAATCACTGGGCTAAATCGGTGGCTTTTAAAGCAGACCAAGCAGGCCAGCAGCACGGTTCGATTCCCGTACCAGCCACCCCGGACTAGCGCCGGAATGTGGCGACTAGGGACTTTTCACAGTAACTTCATTGAAGCCTACTCGTGACAATAAGCGATTTTCATTTTTTTTTCATATCAGTTCACATTATTGCCAGGATTGGAAGTCCAGGTCCAGTGAGGGTTCTTTTACAGAGGAGGTACAGTTCTGCTAGTTGCAGCTGGAATTTGCAGAATTCCCTTTAAAGTTGATGGTGACACAATGAGATGAGGTTGGTGTACAGAAACTTGGTCTGCTCGGGAGGCCTTGGCAGGAATCTTTAAAGAAACGGGGTTTATAAAGGCTTAGATATGCCACAAACTATTGGTCAGCCTGAATGCTTTCATATTTGCAGCTAGAGTTGAAACAGCACACTGAGTAGCGAGTCTGGAAATATAATAAAACTAAAGTGTAGACCATGTGATGCTAATTAATGAGCTAGTTGCAGTGAACAAACAGTTTCCTTGGTCAAAATCCATTGTTCACCATAGGAGATAATTGGGGAGGCCGATGAATCAAGGGAGGCTATTGGTAAAGGGGTGGCTCGCATCAATTGTATGGAAATAGGGCTTAAGTGGTGATAATTGAATAAGACCAGCAGCACAGGTTCAATTCCCGTACCGGCCTCCCTGAACAGGCGCCGGAATGTGGCGACTAGGGGCTTTTCACAGTAACTTAATTGAAGCCTAATTGTAACAATAAGCGATTATTATTTAAAAAATAATTGGTTTCTCACCACACTACGACGAGCTACCGCAGCGACACCACCATGCCAACCCCTGGATCGCCTTCATCTGTTCCGGGGCAACCCATGTCCCTGCTAGTCTGCCCCACTGAATACCCATAACTCCCACTGACTGCCGAAACTCCTGGCTGTGCGGGTGAAGGCTATTGCTAATAGGGAATTGGCAATCGTGGTTAAGTAAGCACTTCACACAACCCAAGTGGATTTACGTTGGCGGGTGGGCCATGACCCATGTGGGAGTCATTGCCTAGCATCCTAATCAGACCGTGATGCCTGGACACTGTGCCTGAACACTGCGGGTGGCAACACCACACATGCAGCAGCCAACATCCGAACAAACAGTGGATGAGACTCAGCTCCAGAGGCCATGTCCATCGCCGGAAGGTGGGTGAGTGCCATGGGGAGGGGACCAGCGCCTGGTCCAGGTGACGTTATAAGCGGGTGTCCGGGGTACAGGGCCTGGGATGCGGTGAGGGTAGCATGCTGCGTTTGGGAGTCGGGGGGAGCATTGGGGGAATAGAGGGTCCTGGGGTGGGTTCCACTGCTGTTTGTCAGTCTAACACCCTCTCCCAATGCCGTATAGATATTGAACGATATGGCAAGGATTTTGGACCCAGCAAAACCTGTCCTAGTGGTGCTGATGCTAGGCCAGGCGGCCAGACACCGGAGATGGTGGCAGGAGCAGCGTCAGCAGATGTTCGAGGCGGTGGCCCATGTGCGATACCCTGCCCTACACTCTGCGGACCCGGCCACCCTTCAGGCCAGGGAGGGACTCGAGGGGGAGTTCCACAGGGTGTTCAGACGTCACTGGTCATTTGAAAAGATGACGGACAGCATGTACAACAGGAGGCCGCCTCAACAAGGAAACGGTGCGGCATCTGTGCCATGTCCTTGCGGAGGAGGATACCCCTTCCCGGAGGCCGTCAAGATCATTGCAGCTCTGAACGTATATGCCTCCGGGCTTGAGTGGGGACCTGTGTGGCATCTCACAGGCCACAGCCCACAGGTGCATTCAACAAGATGCCTTGTTTGCCTGGGCGGAAAACTACATCAACTTTGACATGGACAAAGCCCAGCAGGATGCCCGGGCGCCAGGACTCTCTGCCATTGCTGGGATGCCCACGTCTAGGGGATAGTGGATGGCACGCAAGTTGCCCTGTGCTCATCGGGCCATCTGGAAGTTCCCAACTTTAACAGAAAGGGGTTCCACTCCCTGAACATATAGCTCGTGTGCGACCACCACATGAAAATCATGCATGTGTGTGCACACTTCCCGGGGAGTGTCCAAGAAGCTACATCTTGGGGTAGTCAGATCCCCGGCCTCTTCGTGGACCACCCCCAGATGGGCATCTGGCTCTTGGGGGTAAGGGGTACCCACGGAAGATTTGACTAATGAGGCCAGTACGAAGGCCGGGGACTGAATGGACGTGGTCAGTGCGAGGGATGGGTCGGTCAGTAAGGCAATAATAACTGGCGTTTGACAGGTCCTCTGGGTGGAGCCCGGTGGTTCCTCACCTCTGCGGTGTCCACCAATATCCGTGTGGGTGATCCCTCTGTCCTTGACTGCCCTAGTCACCTCCAGTGCTCATTTCTCAAAGGAGATGAGGATTCTTATGCCTAGCAGCCCACCGCCAGTCTGGGCCCTCCCTTGGCAATTGTGGAAGAGCTATTCCTGAGGAGACACCGAGAGGGCGTCATTAGCCGCATACATGGTTCGCAGTGGTGGGAAGGGTGTGGGTATGAAGGAAGGGTTGGAGTCTTTGAAGGTAGAATAGGTTGGGGGGGGGTTGAAGGGCGAAGGGTGGAGAATGGAGAGTTTGGGGGGATGGATGCTCGTGTGGGAGTGGGGTGTAGGGTTGGTGACTACTCGTGCTGCCTGGTGTAGATCGCTGATCTTTTTTTGGCACTGGAGGGCTGTCCTCCTGGTCACACTCCTGGACTTTGCAGCTGCCACCACCTCGTCCCTAGCAGCACTGGCTGCCCTGTGGCGGACCCTCTGGGAAACAGGACGTCTCTCCTGGCCTCCACTGCATCTAAGAGCCTTCCCAGGTCTGAATCTTGGGCCCGGGCTCCATTGTTGCAAACAGGCTGGGGTTGGCTGAGGAAGAACTGCTTGAGTACTGCTTGACCTTGTTGGGGGTGGGCTAGTGAGCACGGTGCCGGCGAATTGGCTGGCGAGCCTTCATTTGCGGTGAGAAGCCCAAGGGGCAACTAACGTTGAGTAGCGTTGCCGGCCTCACTGGCTGAGCGCCGGGAAGTTCTTGGCAGTTCCCGCTCGCTACCACACTTAGAAATCTTGCTGGAGAATCACGCCCAAAGTCTCTAAATATCTACTCCCCAGGGAGCCTTCTTCATATACACAAAATTCCATCAACCCAAACTTTTACGATGCTTTAACGATCCCATGTAGCCAAAGTGTCTGTCTTTTAAAGTAGTAGTTTTAAAGAAGATTACTGCAGCAGTCTAACATTAACCCAGGTTGTTAATGCTTACTGCACAAATTACAATATAAATCTGAAATAACCACATTTAACACAACCTGCTGAGTATTTCCAGAATTTTCTCTTTATTTCAGATTCCCAGGGTGTGTAGATCTTTGTTTTTGTGAAGAGAAATGCTATTTGGTCGATGATTGATTAATTATGGTGGTGGAAAGATAAAGGGATCAACACATTGAAGAACATTAGTTAAGAAAAGGCCACATTCTAGAGATTTTCATGGAGGTGGGATGTTGGTGTGGAGAAGAGTAAAACTAGGAATAATTAAAAGAACTGAAAGCCCTTCATGTAGAACCCCTCTTTATTGATGCAGTGTTTCAGGGAAAGCTTCCAGAAATAACCTGGTAATTCATTTTCTGCTTGTTTCTATACATTAATAGCTATGCCAATATACACCGATCGGAAAAAGTACCAGTTAACTGAAGACAACTGAAATCTATTTGTCCTTCACATTCATGCATGGTCAGGATTACTGGCAACACATAAGGCGTGCATTTTTATTTTGCATCACCATTGTAGGCAATTCGTGTTGAGTTCGATTGGTCAGAGGAAACAAAGGTTTAAGAACAAGAAGGTTAAATGGATCCTGGAAATCTGCCTGTCAAATTAATAATCTTGAATTAGTGTTGTAAAGTGTACATGGGATCAGATTGATTCCAGTAATTGCGATGTAGAATGAAGGGCAGTTAGGTTTAAGACAGAAAGGAGGATAAACTTTTCTTTACATGCTGCATTCTCACACCCCCCTCTATTAGATTTGGTGAGTGAAATTGAAACTGTGCCAATATTTAAAGGTTAGTTGGATGATTGAAGGAAAGAAGAATACAGGGACATAAGTACAAGATGAGCACATGGAATTAGCACTACTGCTGAGGTAGAGGTTAAACAACAACATGGGCTGGTTAAATAAAGTGTCAGTACTGTTTTTGTTTCAAAAACTCAACTATTGTTAATACATAGTTCCTGGTTGTCCGATTCAACCATTGTGCTTCAGTGGTTGCAATATTGGGATCTGAAGCCTGAGCCTCTGGTCCAGGAATGTCTCTGTGTAGGTTGCCTCCTGAATAATCACATCTACAGTTATTTCTCTTACAAATACTGACATTGCAGGAATCATCTGGCAATTGTTCTGAAGGAAAGTGCTGCTCTTTCTGTTTTCAATCTTCTATACAATACTTTCAGGTAATCTAAAATAAACCTGGTTTCTGTTTTACAGAATTAGGTCATTTGGATTAATTAAATCTGAAAATAGCTACTGAAGGAGAAGCTGACAACCTTAGACTGTACTTTTGCATTGGGTAGGGATTTTCATGCCCTATTTTCCAAGCTAGATAAAACAACTGTACGCTTGACATTGTTGATAATATCCTAGTTCTATCTTTGAGGATGGCATAAGTTGGCCAAGGTGGGAAGGAAGGGCAAAATTGTATTCTCTTCCTGCTTGAGCATCTGTGGTCAGTATGCAACCTATGATTTTTTTTTAACTAACCTAAAGTTGATTCAAAAACACGCATTTGTGCTTGACTGCCAACTAACTACTCATTATTTTTAAATATCTCTGACATAAGGGTTTGTTTAGTTTTTTTTTAATACCTTGACCAAGGAGGACATCAAAAGTTGATGGGCTAAGTTGTACATGTGATAGCAGGAATTAATAACGTTTCAAAAAATTTCTCTGGCTCAGTTGATAATGTAAATGTGTTGCTCGTTATGAAGCTCTACTATGAGATCGCACTTACAGTTTAATGTCCAGTAAGAAGTCTTGCAACACCAAGTTAAAGTCCAACAGGTGTGTTTCAAATCACTAGCTTTTGGAGCACTGCTCCTTCCTCAGGTGAATGAAGAGGTATGTTCCAGAAATATATATATAGACAAAGTCAAAGATGCAAGACAATGCTTTAAATGCAAGCGTTTGCAGGTAATTAAATCTTTACAGATCCAGAGATTGAGGTAACCCCAGGGTTAAAGAGGTGTGAATTGTCTCAAGCCAGGACAGTTGGTAGGATTTCGCAAGCCCAGACCAGGTGGTGGGGGATGAATGTAATGCGACATGAATCCAAGGTCCTGGTTGAGGCCGTACTCATGTGTGCGGAACTTGGCTACAAGTTTCTGTTCGGCGATTTAGCGTTGTCGCGTGTCCTGAAAGCCGCCTTGGAGAATGCTTACCCGGAGATCAGAGGCTGAATGCCCTTGACTGCTGTAGTGTTCCTCAACTGGAAGGGAACATTCCTGCCTGGCGCTTGTCGCATGATGTCCGTTCATCCGTTGTCGCAGCGTCTGCATGGTCTTGCCAATGTACCACGCTTCGGGACATACATTCCTGCAGCGTATGAGGTAGACAACGTTGGCTGAGTTGCACGTGTATGTACTGCATACCTGGTGGATGTTGTTCTCATGTGTAATGGTCTTATCCATGTCGATGATCTGGCAAGTCTTGCAGAGATTGCCATGGCAGGGTTGTGTGGTGTTGTGGTCGCTGTTCTGAAGGCTGGGTAGTTTGCTGCAAACCATGGTTTGTTTAAGGTTGCGCGGTTTTAAGGCAAGTAGTGGAGGCAGGGTCATGTAAAGGTACTAGTCTGGGAGCTTTGATAACGGCTCCTTTGCCGTTCTCGCCGACCCGTTACTCCACAAGTCCGGTGGTGGTGGTGACATTGCGGATCTGGGGACAGTGGAGGAGGTACAAGAAGGTGGAGGGAGCGTCGGTCTGGACTCCGATATGTAACAACCACAGGTTGTCCCAGGTAGGATGGATGGTGGGTTACAGAGCTGGCAGAGGGCAGGCATCAGAAGGATGGGAGATCTGTTCATAGACGGAAGCTTTCCCAGTTTGAAGGCGCTAGAGGACAAATTTAATCTGCCTCATTGAAATGCCTTTAAATATCTGCAAGTACGAGCCTTCCTGAAAAAACAGGTAGTGTCCTTTCTGACGCTGCCGCCACTGAGGATACAGGACAGGGTGGTCTCCGGCACCTGGGTGGGGGAGGGGAAGGTGTTGGATATCTACCAGGAACTACAGGAGGCGGAGGAAACCCCGTTGGAGGAGCTCGAGGGCAAGTGGGAGGAGGAGCTAGCTGAGGAGTTGGAAGTGGGACTGTGGGCAGAGGTCCTGGGGAGGGTTAATTCCTCCTCAGCATGAGTCAGGCTCAGTCTAATTCAATTTAAGGTGGTCCAGAGGCACACATGACGGCAGCGAGAATTTGCAAGTTTTTTGGGGTAGAAGACAGTTGTATGAGGTGCAAGGGCAGCCCTGCAAACCATGTCCACATGTTTTAGGAATGCCCGGAGCTTGGCGAGTTCTGGCAAGGGTTCGCAGGGGCAATGTCCAAGGTGCTTAACACACGGGTGGTGCAGAGTCCAGAGATAGCGATCTTTGGAGTGTCAGAAGACCCGGGAGTTCAGGGGGCGAAAGAGGCCGATGTCTTGGCCTTTGCCTCCCTAGTAGCCCCCGAGTGTAGAGACTTGGGTTAACGACATGTCTGGGTTTCTCAGCCTCAAGAAAATAAAGTTTGCCTTAAGAGAGTCTACGCTAGGGTTCTCTCGGAGGTGGCAGCCGTTCATCAACTTTCTCGGAAAATTAAAATGTCAGCAGCAGCAATCCGTAGGGGGGGAGTGAGTGCTTCATTGGGATGGTGTGGGAAGACTGGGTCGTGTGGGGTAATGTCTATTTAATTGTTATTGTATATTCTCTTTTCACACTATGTCAATGTTCACTCTAGTTTGTTTTGTTATTATTGTTACTACTGTTTTATTATGAAAAATTCTGCAAAACCTTAATAAAAATACTTAAAAAAAAAAAGTAATGGGAAGAGAATAACCAGGGCCCATTCGGAACCGAGGGGGCAATCTGTGGGTGGAGCCAGAGGACATTGGTAGGGTGTTGAACAAATACTTTACATCTGTCTTCATACAAAAGAATGAGGATGTAGGTATGGAACTCTGGGAGAGAGACTGAGGTTCTTGAGCAGATTGACATAGCGAGTGGGAGGCTTAAAAGTGGAAAATTGGATTGGATTGTTTTATTTTGTTTTATTGTCACGTGGACTGAGGTACAGTGAAAAGTTTTATTCTGCGTACAGTCCAGACAGATCATTCCATACATGAAAAAAGACCTAGGCCATACATAAATACACAATGCAAGTACATAGGCACAGGCAACGGGTGAGCATACGGAGTGCAGTACTGATCAGTAGAGAAGATGTGTGAAGAGATCAGTTCAGTCCATATAGGATCATTCAGCTTGCATCACAGCCTGCTTTGGCAACTGCTCGGTCCAAGATCGCAAGAAACTGCAGAGTGTGGTGAACTCAGCCCAACGCATCACACAAGCTTGCCACCCCCACATTGATTCTGTATACACCTCCTGCTGCCTCAGGAAGGCAGACAGCATTATCAGACACCCCTCCCACCCAGGCATTGCCTTCTTCCAGACCCTTCCATCAGACAGAAGGTACAGAAGTCTGAAGACCTGCACATCCAGACATAGAAACATCTTCTTCCCCACAGCTACAAGGCTCCTCAACGACTCCCCCTCGGACTGATCTGTTCCCTGTAAGAACACTATTCATGATGCCCTATGCTGCTCTTGCTCATGTATTTGCTTTGTTTGGCCCTTTGTTCCGCACTGTAACCGATCACTGTTTGTCGGTGTACCATTTGTCAATGTTCTCTGTTGATTATTCTTTTATCTACTACATATGTACTGTGTACATTCCCTTGGCCGCAGAAAAATACTTTTCACTGTACTTCGGTACATGTGACAATAAATCAAATCAAATCAAATTCAGGAGTCTGGTAACAGCCGGGAAGAAATTATTTTTGAACCTGTTAGTGCGCGTTCTCCGACTTTTGTATCTCCTGCCCGATGGGAGAAATTGAAAGAGTGAATAACCCTGGTGGGAGGGGTCTTTGATTATGCTGCCCGCTTTTCCAAGGCAGCGGGAGGTGTAGACAGAGTCAATGGATGGGAGACAGGTTTGTGTGATGGACTGGGCTGTGTTCATGACTCTCTCTAGTTTCTTACAGTCTTGGGCTGAGCAGTTGCCAAACCAGGCTGTGATGCAGTCAGATAGGATGCTTTCTATGGTGCATGTGTAAAAATTGGTAAGAGTCGATGTGGACATGCCGAATTCCCTTAGTTTCCTGAGGAAGTATAGCCGCCTTGGAAAGGGTCCAGATGAGGTTCACAAGAATGATCCCTGGAAAAAAGAATTTGTCGTATTAGGAACGGTTGAGGACTCTGGGTCTGTACTCGTTGGAGTTTAGAAGGATGACGGGGGATAGAACATAGAACATAGAACAGTACAGCACAGAACAGGCCCTTCGGCCCTCAATGTTGTACCGAGCCATGATCACCCTACTCAAACCCACGTATCCACCCTATACCCGTAACCCAACAACCCCCCCTTAACCTTACTTTTATTAGGACACTACGGGCAATTTAGCATGGCCAATCCACCTAACCCGCACATCTTTGGACTGTGGGAGGAAACCGGAGCACCCGGAGGAAACCCACGCACACAGGGGGAGGACGTGCAGACTCCACACAGACAGTGACCCAGCCGGGAATCGAACCTGGGACCCTGGAGCTGTGAAGCATTTATGCTAACCACCATGCTACCCTGCTGCCCCTCATTGGATCTTATTGAAACTTACAAGATACTATGAGACCTGGGTAGAGTGGACGTGGAGAGGATGTTTCCACTTGTAGAGAAACTAGAACCAGAGGACACCACATTAGACTAAAGAGATGAGGAGGAATTTCTTCAGCCAGAGGGTAGTGAATCTGTGGAACAGAGGTAGATAGGTTTTTGATTTATAAGGGGATCAGGGGTTATGGAAAGAAGACCGGAGAATGGGGATGAGAAAATATCAGCCATGATTGAATGGCGGGGCAGACTCGATGGGCCAGTGGCCTAATTCTGCTCCTATGTCTTATGGTCTTATGTTGTGCTTTCTTGGTTATAAAGTCGATGTGGGTGGACCAGGACAGATTTGAGCTATGAGTTTGAAGCTGTCAACCATCTCCACCTCGGCATCAGTGATGCAGACAGGGATGTGTACGATACTTTGCTTCCTGAAGTCAATGATCAGCTCTTTAGTTTTGCTAACATTGAGGGAGAGATTGTTGTTGTTGTTACACCACTCCACTAGGTTCTCTATCACCTTCCTGTACTCTGACTCTTCCTTGTTCGAGATCTGTGTGTGTGTGCGCGCGTGTGCAAGGCGGACCTCTACCTCCACCGTGGCAAGGATTGCTCAGGGATCGTCAGCATGGCTTTGTTAGAGGGCAGTCCGGGGTTAATAGTTGGTTTACAGGAACTTATAGACGGATGGTCAAATGGGCAGAGAAGTGTCAGATGAAATTTAACCCTGAAAAGAGCGAGGTGATACACTTTGGAAGGAGTCGCTTGACAAGGAAGTATTCAAGGAATAGCATGACATTAGGAAGCTCTGAGGAACAAAGATACCTTGCATGTTTGTCCATAGATCTCTCTGAAGGCAGAAGGGCAGGATAATAGGGTGGTGAAAAAGGCATATGAGGCATTTGCCTTTATCAATCGAGGCACAGAATACAGAAGCAGGGAGATTGTGTTGGAGTTGTCTAGACCTTTGGTGAGGCCACAGCTGGTGTACTGTGTGCAGCTCTGGTTGCCACATTAAAGGAAGAACATGGGGGCGATTCTCCGCTCCGTGGACCAAGTGCCCGCGCCGTCGTAAACATGACGGCGCGAACAGGGCCCAGGCATGACCTATTCTGGCCCTCACAGGGGGTCAGCACGGCACTGGAGTGGTTCATGCCACTCCAGCGTCCTTGCGTGGTGCCAAATGGGCGCCGTGCCAACCCACGCATGCGCAGTTGGGACAGCTCAATCCTGCACATCTGCATTTGGGCCGCGCCATCCTGCGCATGCGTGGGCAACTTCTTACGCGCGCCGGTCCTGACGCAATATAGTGTATTCAAAGGCAGGCCGCGGTGGAATGTAGGCCGGGTGGGGGGGGGGGAGGGGAGGGGAGGGGGGGGGAGGGGAGGGGAGGGGAGGGGAGGGGAGGGGATGGGGGGAGGGGATGGGGGAGGGGGAGGGGGAGGGGATGGGGGAGGGGGAGGGGAGGGGGAGGGGAGGGGGAGGGGATGGGGGAGGGGGAGGGGAGGGGGAGGGGAGGGGACCGGCCCGCCAGACCCCCGGACGGCACCGGCGAGACCGTGTCGTGTCGGATCGGTTGCTCAGCCCCTCCGGTCCGGAGAATCGCCGCTCGCCATTTGTGGCGATTCTCCGAGCGGCTCGGCCTGATTCGCGCGGCGCTGGTTTTGGGCGGGTGGGAAACTCTCATGCGGGGGTCGGGGCGGCGTGGTGCGATTCACGCAGCGCCCTGGCGATTCTCCCACCTGGCGGGGGGGAGAGGGGAGAGAATACCGCCCACGATTGCACTGAAGGGATTGGAGAGGAGATTCACCAGGCTGATGCCTGGGATAGAACATTTAAATTAAGAAGATGTTGGATACGTTTGGGTGATTTTTGTTGGAGCAGAGAAGACTGAGGGAGGTGGGGGGCAGCATATTGGAGCAGAGAAGACTGAGGGCAGTGGGGGGCAGCATGGTGGCACAGTGGTTAACACTGCTGCCTCAGCGCCAAGGACCTGGGTTCGATCCTGGCCCCGGGTCACTGTCCATGTGGAGTTTTCACATTATCCCCGTGTCTTCGTGGGTCTCACCCCAGAACCCAAAGATCTGCAGGGTAGATGGATTGGCCATGCTAAATTTCCCCTTAATGGAAAACAAGAATTGGGTTCTTTTTTTTAAAAAAAAGAGAGGACTGAGGGGCGACCTGATGGAGATATAAAATATTGAGGGGCATGGATAGGGAGCAGCTGTTCCCTTTTGTTGAAGGGTCAGTCACGAGGGTACACAAGTTCAATGTGAGGGGCAGGAGGTTTGGAGGGGGGGATCTGAGGAAAAACGTTTTTACTCCGAGGGTGCTGGTCTGGAATGCACTGCCTGGAAGGATGGCAGATACGAGTTGCCTCATGTCTTTTAAAAAGCACCTGGATGAGCACTTGACACATCATAATATCCAAGCCAAGAACTGGTAAATGAGATTAGATAGGTAGGTCAGGTGTTTTTCATGTGTTGGTGCAGACTCTATGGGCCGAAGGGCTTCTTCTGCACTCTGTGAATCTTTGATTTTTTTTTGTATGATACCAAGGAATATGGAATTAATACGGGCAAATGATGTTGCAAGTTGCAATAAAGATCAAATTGAATGGAGCTGAATTGCCTACTCTTTGTTCCTATGTATAATGTGGGGCACTGTATCATACCCTAATTTTCTTCATGTATTTGGGAGAAATAGTGTGTTGGGGAATTACCAAGCATGGAATGAAAGATTATGTGGGAAGTAATTATGGGTTTGCTTGTTTCTTCTAACTGCCATTGGAGGTTCAAGAACAGGTTGTACTCCGCCACATTTTACTAGAGGTGGTAAATCAGATGGAGATATCCGGGAACGGGGAAGAGGAACTTTTAAGAGTGAGCCATATTGTAGAATTAAAACAAAATATATAATGGGAAGAAATAATTTTCTGAAAAATTAGAAAATTAAACTGAATTGTATTTTGTGTAATCAAAATAAAAACAAATATGAAAGAAAATCTGTAGCCTGGTAATGATTTCTGCTGTCGGGTGGCAGTTGAGTCACATAATGTTATTCTTTAAATCATTGCATCAGAGTAAGTGGTTTTGAGGCATCCAGAGAAGTATAAATTATTAGTATGATTGGGTTTTTTGTGAGGTTACACAGCATATAAGATTTAGATTCCATTTTGCACTTAATTTATGTAAATACGTTTGTTCAACTGATTCAGCATAGTAGTTTTTTTGGGAAAAAAAACAAGATTCTTTAGCAGGTTAAGTCTTGCATTGGCTGAAGATAGCTGTCACATCCTTGCATTGCAAGCAATTTATAAACTGACGCCCTTTTTAAGATTTGTTGTCGTATTAAAAATGACTTGTTAAAATATATTTTTTAGTTTCTGTCCTCATTCGCTGTGAAATTTATAAACTTAAATGAGTGCCATAATATTGACCCTATTTTGCTTTTAGGAGGCAGTTCATACCACCAAGTAGCTGCAAGGATGTTTTATATTTTGAGATTAATCACTGCTATCATTATTGTTTCATAATTGAACAGCAGAGAACCTTTGCAGTAAAGACTGTGTCCGTTCTTGTACATTCAAAATCTCTAGTGTGAGGCACTCCTATGGATTGACTCTGTTAAGATTTAGTGAAACCTGTACTGGATGTAAAGCAGATTATCTTTCGTAGTTTGTAATCTCACTTGACTTTTGGACAGTTGGTTTGAAGATGAGCAGTATTGCCTGTTACCAAGCCATTGTGAGAACTAATTTGGAGCTTTTACTTGGTATTTATTGCTGGACAGCTCTGTAAATGCAGAACAGTATTAGCTGCATACTTTTTTTTTGATTTTTAAAAATAAATTTAGAGTACCCAATTATTTTTTCCAATTAAGGGGCAATTTAGAGTGGCCAATCCACCTACCCTGCACATCTTTGGGTTGTGGGGGTGAAACCCACGCAGACACGGGGAGAATGTGCAAACTCCGCACGGACAGTGACCCAGGGCCGGGATCGAACCTGGGACCTCGGCGCCGTGAGGCAGCAGGGCTAACCCACTGCGCCACCGTGCTGCCCCTTAGCTGCATACTTAACCATTTTTGGAAGATCTGTTAATCAAAAACAAAAAAAGAAGAACAAAGAAAAATTACAGCACGAGAACAGGCCCTTCGGCCCTCCAAGCCTGCGCCGATCCAGATCCTCTATCTAAAACTGTCGCCTATTTTCCAAGCATCTGTATCCCTCTGCTCCCTGCCCATAGATACATCTGAAATGACGCTATCGTGCCCGCCTCTACCACCTCCACCGGCAATGCGTTCCAGGCACCCACCACCCTCTGCGTAAAGACCTTTCCACGCATATCTCCCTTAAACTTTCCCTCTCTCACCTTGAACTCGTGACCCCTAGTAATTGAGTCCCCCACTCTGGGGGAAAACGCTTCTTGCTATCCACCCTGTCCATACCTCTCATGATTTTGTAGACCTCAATGAGCTCCCCCCTCAACCTCCGTCTTTCTGATGAAAATAATCCTAATCTACTCAACCTCTCTTCATAGCGAGCGCTCTCCATTCCAGGGAATATCCTGGTGAACCTCCTCTTCACCTTCTCCAAAGCATCCACATCCTTTTGGTAATGTGGCGACCAGAACTGTACGCAGTATTCCAAATGTGGCCAAACCAAAGTCTTATACAACTGTAACATGACCTGTCAACTCTTGTACTCAATACCCCTTCCGATGAAGGAAAGCATGCCATATGCCTTCTTGATCACTCTATCGACCTGCGCAGCCACCTTCAGAGTTCAATGGACCTGAACATCCAGATCTCTCTGTACGTCAATTTTCCCAGGGCTTTTTCATTTACCGTATAGTATGCTCTTGAACTGGATCTTCCAAAATGCATCACCTCGCATTTGCCCGGATTGAACTCCATCTCTCCCCCCAACTCTCCAATCTATCCATATTCTGCTGTATTCTCTGACAGTCCTCTTCACTATCTGCTACTCTACCAATCTTAGTGTCATCTGCAAACTTGCTAATCAGACCACCTATACCTTCCTCCAGATCATTTATGCATATCACAAACAACAGTGGTCCCAGCACGAATCCCTGTGGAACACCACTGGTCACAGTTCTCCATTTTGAGAAACTCCCTTCCACTACTACTCTCTGTCGCGTGTTGCCCAGCCAGTTCTTTATCCATCTAGCTAATACACCCTGGACCCCATGAGACTTCACTTTCTCCCATCAGCCTACCATGGGGAATCTTATCAAATGCCTTACTGAAGTCCATGTATATGACATCTACAGTCCTTCCCTCATCAATCAACTTTGTCACTTCCACAAAGAATTCTATTGAGTTGGTAAGACGTGACCTTCCCTGCACAAAACCATGTTGCCTATCACTGATAAGCCCATTTTCTTTCAAATGGGAATAGATCCTATCCCTCAGTTTCTTCTCCAGCAGCTTCGCTACCACTGATGTCAGGCTCTGATGCACTATCAATTGTACTAAAGACTCTGATTGGTACAACAGAGGCTTTATTACAGTCAGATGCGTGGCCTCCTAATGCAGCTGACAGAATGGCTGATCAGGAGAAGTCATGCATATTTATATGGCTCCTTGTGGGCGGAGCTAGCCAGCAGGGGCTACCGGCGAACCTGTAGTATAGGTACTACCGTACATTCCCTAATACAGGTGCACACAGTTAACAGTGGATCACCACATTCACCCCCTGTTAAAAATGAGTCCGGCGGGGGTGGCGTGGAACTATATACAGAATTGTGACTTATTTACAGAGGGGAGGGGAAGAAGTATATGTCCATCTTGTAGTCTGGTGCCCGTCAGAGGTTAAGCCTGTCCGGTGGTTTGACGGTTCACTGGGAGCGACGTAGCGGTGGTGGCGATGTCGGTACTGGCGGTGTCGGCGTCGACTACGTCGGTGCTGGCGGTGTTGGTGCTGGCCAGTAGTTGGATGACTCCGGGAGCATGCCAAAATCTTCCTCGTCCTCTAGCGTGGGCAGGGGAAGGAGTGATGGACCTGGTGGGGCTGATGCTGGGAGCGCTGGGAGAGAGGAGGGTGGCGCGTGGGTGGGGAAGTGTGTGGGAGTGGAACCCGAGGGAGCCAGGTCCGTGAGTGAGACCGTATCCTGGCGGCCGTCGGGGAACTCCACATAGGCATACTGGGGGTTGGCGTGGAGCAGGCGTACCCTGTCCACCAAGGGGTCCTTCTTGTGGAGTCGGACATGCCTACGTAGTAGAACCGGTCCTGGAGCTGCGAGCCAAGTCGGGAGCGACACCCCGGATGTGGACTTCCTAGGGAAGGTAAAAACACGTTCATGGGGTGTGTTATTCGTGGCAGTGCACACTAGAGACCAGATGGAGTGCAGAGCATCCGGGAGGACCTGCTGCCAGTGAGCGGCTGGGAGGTTTCTGGACCGTAGGGCCAGCTGGACGGCCCTCCAAAACGTCCCGTTCTCCCTCTCTACCTGCCCGTTTCCCCAGGGGTTGTAGCTGGTCGTCCTGCTGGAGGCGATACCCCTGCTGAGCAGGAACTGATGCAGCTCATCGCTCATGAATGAGGATCCCCTGTCACTGCGGATGTAGTCGGGGAAACCGAACAGAGCGAAGATGGAGTTGAGGGCCTTGATAACGGTGGCAGACGTCATATCCGGGCATGGGACGGCAAAGGGGAACCTGGAGAATTCATCGACCACACTGAGGATATATGTGTTGCGGTCGGTGGAGGGGAGGGGCCCTTTGAAATCCACGCTGAGGCGTTCAAATTGGCGGGACGCTTTCACCAGGCGCGCATGGTCTGGCCGGTAGAAGTGCGGCTTGCACTCCGCACAGACCTGGCAGCCTCTGGTTTAGAGTGGCAGCAAGGGCGACATCTGAAGCGTCGCTCTCTACTTGAAGGGGCAGTGCCTCATCTACTGCGTGCATCCCAGCCTTGGCTATGTCTGCTCTAATACGGGCGAAGGCATGTTGTGCCTCGGCCGTGAGGGGAAAATGAGTGGACTGTATAAGTGGGCGTGCCTTGTCCACGTAGTTTGGGACCCACTGGGCGTAGTAGGAGAAGAACCCAAGGCAGCGTTTGAGGGCCTTGGGGCAGTGGGGGAGGGGAAGCTCCATGAAGGGGCGCATGCGGAAGGGGTCGGGCCCCAGGAGTCCGTTTTGGACTACGTAGCCGAGGATGGCTAGGCGGTTGGTGCTAAACACGCACTTCTCCTTGTTGTAGGTGAGGTTGAGGAGAGAGGCGGTGTGGAGAAATTTGGCAAGGTTGGCGTCGTGGTCCTGCTGGTCATGGCCACAGATGGTGACGTTGTCCAGGTACGGAAACGTGGCCCGCAGTCCGTACTGGTCAACCATTGGGTCCATTTCTCTTTGGAATACCAAGACCCCGTTAATGATGTCGAAGAGAACCCTAAGAGATTGATAGAGGCGACCGTCCGCCTCGAAGACAGTGTACGGATGGTCCGATTTACGGATGGGGAGCTGGTGGTAGGCGGATTTAAGGTCAATCGTCGAGAAGACCCGGTACCGTGCAATCTGATTGACCATATCAGATATGCGAGGGAGGGGGTACGCGTCGAGCTGCGTGTACCGATTGATGGTCTGGCTGTAGTCCACGACCATCGTGTGTTTCTCCCCAGTTTTAACCACTACCACTTGGGCTCTCCAGGGGCTATTGCTGGCCTCGATAACACCCTCCCGAAGCAGCCGCTGGACTTCGGACCTGAAGGCCTTGTCCTGGGCGCTGTACCGTCTGCTCCTGGTGGCGACGGGCTTGCAATCCACAGTTAGATTGGCAAAGAGGGAGGGAGGGTCAACCTTGAGGGTCGTGAGGCCGCAAACGGTGAGTGGGGGTAGGGGCCCGCCGAATTTGAGGGTGAGACTCTGGAGGTTACATTGAAAGTCCAGACCCAGCAATAGTGCAGCACAGAGGTTGGGGAGAATGTAGAGGCGGAAACCGCTGAATTCTACGCCATGGACAGTGAGATTGACCACACAGAAACCTCCGATCGGGACAGAGTGGGACCTGGAGGCCAGGGAGATCTGTTGGTTCGCGGGGTGGACCGCGAGGGAGCAGCGCCTTACCGTGTCCGGGTGGATGAAGCTTTCGGTGCTCCCGGAGTCTAGTAGGCAGGAGGTCGCGTGGCCGTTGATTAGCACTGTCGTCAAAGCGGTGGCCAGGTTGTGAGGACGGGACTGGTCCAACGTCATAGAGGCAAGCAGCGGGTGATCGTCCGAGGAGACAGATGGGGAGCGACGGCGACCCGGGTCCAGCGTTCCAGTCCCGAGGGGGAGACAAAATGGCTGTGATGGCGACGTCCAGAGGACCTGTGGGGGAGAAGATGGGGGCGCCCATGCAGCGCACGTTGTAGGGTCAGGGCAAGGTGGCGGCATCCATGGAGCGCACATTGCGGGCGTGGGGCAAGATGGTGACATCCATGGTGCGCACGTTGTGGGGGCAGGGCAAGATGGCGGCGCCCACGGGCCGCACGTGGACCTAGGGGGAGAAGATGGTGGGGCCCACTGGCCGTACGTGGCTCCGGGAGCAGAAGATGGCGGCGGCCATTGTGTGATCGGCTGGGGAAAGGGAGCGAATTTGGGCGCGATAGCGGCGACTGAGCGTGCTTGGTACACCACCGCAGAGTGGCCCTTCTTACCGCAGGATTTGCAGATGGCGCGGGCTGGGCAGTGCTGGCGGGGGTGCTTCTGTTGGCTGCAGAAGTAGTAGCGGGGACCCCAGTTGGGCGGGTCGTTTGCGGGGTCCAAGAGGAGTAAGGGGGTGGACCGCACGGCGAGCGTGGTAGGACTGGTCGTTGCGAGATGTGACCGTCATGGAGAGCGCTAAAGCTTTCGACTCTACTAGGTGGAGTGTGGCCCCTTCCAGCAGTCGTTGTCGGATGGGGTCCAACGCAATCCCCGTCACTAATGTGTCACGCATGAGGAGATTGGAATGTTCCGTGGCCGTGACGGCCTGACAGTCACAGTCCCGTACGAGTAGGATAAGAGCCTGCCAGAAGTCTTCGACCGACTCACCAGGTAGTTGTATGCGAGTGGCGAGTACGTGCCTTGCGAAGAGAGTGTTCGTCTTCTGAACGTAGTTCTCTTTAAGAAGTGCCATGGCGTCTGCGTAAGTCGGGGCATCCTGGATCAGCGGGAACACCGTGGAGCTCAACCTGGAGTATAGAACTTGGATCTTCTGAGCTTCCGTCGGTGCGGGGGTCACTGAGTTGATGTAGGCCTCAAAGCAAGCCAGCCAGTGATTAAAGTCCTTTCTGGCGTCTGGCGAGTGCGGATCCAGCTGCAGGCGATCTGGTTTGATCCTGATGTCCATAATGTGGAAAATCTGACTATAATAAATTGATGCACTATCAATTATACTAAAGACTCGGATTGGTACAACAGAGGCTTTATTACAGTCAGATGCGTGGCCTCCTAATGCAGCTGGCAGAATGGCTGATCAGGAGAAGTCATGCATATTTATACGGCTCCTTGTGGCCGGAGCTAGCCGTCAGGGGCTACCGGCGAACCTGTAGTATAGGTACTACCGTACATCCCCTAATACAGGTGCACACAGTTAACACAGTGGATCACCACATGCTCACCGGTCTATAATTATCTAAATTATCCCTGCTACCCTTCTTAAACAGAGGGACAACATTAGCAATTCTTCGGTCCTCCGGTACCTCACCCGTTTTCAAGGATGCTGCAAAGATATCTGTTAAGGCCCTAGCTATTTCCTCTCTCACTTCTCTCAGTAACCTGGGATAGATCCCATCCGGAACTGCGGACTTGTCCACCTTAATGCCTTTTAGAATACCCAACACATCCTACCTCATTATGCTGACTTGACCTAGAGTAATCAAACATCTATCCCTGACCTCAACATCCGTCATGTCCCTCTCCTCGGTGAACACAGATGCAAAGTACTCGCTAAGAATCTCATCCATTTTCTGACTCCATGCATAACTTTCCGTCTTGAATGGGCCAACCCTTTCTCTAGTTACCCTCTTGCTCCTTGTATATGAATAAAAGGCTTTGGGATTTTCCTTAACCCTGTTTGCTAAAGATATTTCATGACCCCTTTTAGCCTTCTTGATTCCTCGTTTCAGATTGGTCCTACATTCCCGATATTCTTCCAAAGCTTCGTCTATCTTCAGTCGCCTAGACCTTATGTATGCTTCCTTTTTCCTCTCAGCTAGTCTCACAATTTCACCCGTCATCCATGGTTCCCTAATCTTGCCATTGCTATCCCTCATTTTCACAGGAACATGTCTGTCCTGCACTCTAATCAACCTCTCTTTAAAAGCCTCCCACATATCAAATGTGGATTTGCCTTCAAACAGCTGCTCCCAATCCACATTCCCCATCTCCTACCGAATTTTGGTAAAGTTGGCCTTCTCCCAATTTAGCACTCTTCCTTTAGGACCACTCTCGTCTTTGTCCATGAGTATTCTAAAACTTACGGAATTGTGATCACTATTCCCAAAGTAATCCCCGACTGAAACTTCAACCACCTGGCCAGGCTCATTCCCCAACACCAGGCCACTTCCCGAGTTGGACTATTTGCATACTGCTCTAGAAAACCCTCCTGGATGCTCCTTACAAATTCTGCTCCATCTAGACCTCTGACACTGAGTGTATCCCAGTCAATGTTAGGAAAATTAAAATCTCCTATCACCACCACCCTGTTGCTCCTACATCTTTCCATAATCTGTTTACATATTTGTACCTCTATCTCACACTCGCTGTTGGGAGGTCTGTAGTACAGCCCCAACATTGTTACCGCACCCTTCCTATTTTCTGAGCTCTGCCCATCTCGCCTCACTGCTCGAGTCCTCCATAGTGCCCTCCTTCAGCACAGCTGTGATATCCTCTCTGACCTGTAATGCAACTCCTCCACCCCTTTTACCTCCTCTATCCCGCCTGAAGCATTGATATCCTGGGATATTTAGTTGCTAACCCTGCCCTTCCCACAACCAAATCTCAATAATAGCAATACATTATACTCCCAGGTACTAATCCAAGTCCTAAGTTCATCTGCCGTACCTACCACACTTCTTCATTAAAACAAATGCACCTCAGACCACCAGTCCCTTTGCGTTCATCATCTGCTTCCTGCCTATTCTTCCCCTTAGCCACGCTGACTTCATGATCTAGTTCCTTACAGGCTTTTGTTACTACCTCCTTACTGTCCACTAACCTCCTCATCTGGTTCCCATCCCCCTGCCACATTAGTTTAAAACCTCCCCAACAGCGTTAGCAAAGGCACCCCCAAGGACATTGGTTCCAGTCCGGCCCAGGTGTAGACCGTCCAATTTGTAGTAGTCCCACCTCCCCCAGAACCGGTCCCGATGTCCCAAATATCTGAGCCCCTCCCTCCTGCACCATCTCTCAAGCCACGCATTCATCCTGCCTATTCTTTCATTTCTACTCTGACTACCACGTGGCACTGGTAGCAATTCTGAGATTACTACCTCTTAGGTCCAACTTTTTAACTTGGCTCCTAACTCCCTAAATTCTGCTTGAAGGACCTCATCCTGTTTTTTACCTCTATCATTGGTGCCTATGTGCACCACAACAACTGGCTGTTCACCTGACCCCTTCAGAATGTTCTGCAGCCGATCTGAGACATCCGTGACCCGTGCACCTGGGAGGCAACATATCATTTGGGAGTCTCGTTTTCGACCACAGAACTGCCTATCTATTTCCCTTACAGTTGAATACCCTATGACTCTCGCCCTTCCACTCTTTTTTCCCCCCACCCTTCTGTACAGCAGAGCCAGCCATGGTGCCGTGAACCTGGCTACTGCTGCCTTCCCCTGGTGAGCCATCCCCCCCAAACAGTATCAAAACGGTATACCTGTTTTGGAGGGAGATGACCGCAGGGGACACCTGCACTGCCTTCCTGCTTTTTCTCTGCTTTTTGGTCACCCATTCCCTTTCTCCCTCAGCAATCCTAATCTGTGGTGTGACTAGTTCGCTAAACGTGCTATCCACGACCTCCTCAGCATCGCAAATGCTCCAAAGTGAGTCCATCTGCAGCTCCAGAGCTGTCATACGGTCTAACGAGCTGCAGCTGGACACACTTCCCGCACATGAAGGAGCCAGGTACATCAGCCATGTCCCTGAGCTCCCACATTGAGCAAAAGGAGCATAACATGGGTCTGAGGTCTCCTGCCATTTTTAATCTTAAACTTAACTTAGTCCAACTATAATATCAAATAATAGATAAATGAAAAAGAAAAAAAAGAAAATTGTTACCAATCACACGATTAAAAAAAAAAATAGAGATAGGAAAACCTTACTTTATCAACACACCTCGGGGGAAAAGAAAAACTACTTACCAGTCACCAGTGGTGCTGTGCACTGGAACAGAAGGACACTAGAGTCCATACTACTCTGCCTCATCTTGACTGCACTCAGGACTAGTATTGGCTGCTGCAAAGCCGTTGTGCAGAGTGGAGATGCAGCCAAATTAATTCTGTCAACTGTGACTTTGGAGAGGCATCTCAAACAATGAAAGATCACTTTGATCGTCCAAAGTCATGCAACCGTCAAGGTTTCAAGGTCTTCAACTCTGGGACCAGTCCCTGCATGGAACAGTAATGAGGGGAAGTGTAGAGACATGACCAGAAGAAGGCTGCACTAGTATAGTGCTGATGCTGCATAGATGTTGAATGCTTTCTGAAGCAGTTCAAAATAACATTTCCTGGAAACTTGCATGTAGTTGATTGTGGCCTACCCACTTATAGAATGCAAGAATTTGCACCTATCATAACCTGAGAACATTCAAACTGTTTCCAGCCAATTAAATTCTTTTGAAGTCTGATGACTGTTGTAATGTAGGCAAAGTATGTTGGCAAGAATGTTTGAGGGATAAATATTGGCCAGGACACCATGAAGAGAACTCCCTTGTCTAGAAGAGGGGATCTTTTAACATTTATCGGAGATGACAGATGGGTGTCAACATCTCACCCCAAGGATTACACTTTTTTGCCGCACTGAAGTGTTGGACTAGATTTTGTGCTCTAGTCTCTATAGTGGAATTTGAACCGTCTTCTGAATCGAAGATGAGGGTGCGGCCACGGAGCTACAGCTGATACCTAAATATGAGTATGTAGAACTTGGCATGTAGGCACATGATTAAATAATAGACTCTGTTGCGTCCATCACATTATTATTCTCACTGTTATATGAATTTTCTTGCTTTAGGAGTGGAGATTCTTAATTAAATTCAGCTGGAAAATTTGCACTAGACTCCTGCTGATTGCACATTTCCCCATAGTTGATGAATCGGTCTCCTCCACATTGAACACCACTTAGAAGAAACACCAAGAGTGGCAAGGGCTCAGAATGTACTTTGGGTGGGAGACTTCAGTGCCCATCACCAAGAATGGTTCAAATTGGTCGGGTCATAAAGGACATAGCTTCTAGACTGCGACTGTGGCAGGTGGTGAAGCAAGAGAGAAAAACATACTTTACCGTATCCTCACCAATCTACTGCTGCAATGCATCTGTTCGTTACAGTATTGGAAGGAGTGACCACAGCACTGTCCTTGTGGAGTCAAAATTCCGTCTTCTATTTGAGGATACCCTCCATTGTAATGAGTGGCACTACCACTGTGCTGAATAGGACAGACTTCAAACAGATCCAGCAACTCTAAATTGGACATCTATGAGATGCTGTGGGCCTTAGACAACTTCAAGTTTCTATGGTTGTCGAGATTATCGGAAAACTCTCTTCACACAGCACTAAGGGTGATTTGTTTGTTCTCACTTTCACCTTTGAATGTGGCAGTGTGTTTTAAAGTAGTTTGCCCTGTCTCAGGTCAAATTGCAAAATTCCCAGTCAGTTGAAAGTTGAAAAATTCTCATTTCAAAAATAAAGGGATATAGCCTCATGATGGCTTCAATTTTTCTGTTTCCCAAATTACCATAGATTTTCTATGTGCTGCCAAGTCTTGTGAGGAAGTGATTGATCCTGTTTGCGTGAAGTTTAACCTATCCCATTTTTTTATCAATGATTTGCATCTCTTGATAAATGTAGAAATTAGTATCTGTGCTGCATGAAATTGAGATTTTTCCTGTTCCTGGTATCTTATTTGACCTTCACCCTGAGTTCATGTAAATTGATCTCTCTCTTTGTGTGACATGTGCTATTTTGAGTCTTACATTCCAATTTTGTACTTGCAAAGCAAAAATCTCCAATTTAACGGTGACTTTTTTTTGAAAAGAAAATGTACATGCATTTTTTGTCATCGAGTAATTTCGGCACAAAAGGAGCCATTTGGTCCATTGAATTGCATCCTCTTGGGGAAATGATTGCCTTGGGGAAGTGATAATCTTGAACTTGCTGTTGCCCCATGATGGCATGTTTAAAATAAGGAATTAATTGTGCTGGAAAAATCAACTGCAAAATATGTATACCATCACTCCATGGGGCATTTATGTCGTTACACATCTGACTGCAGTAAAATGATTAATAAACAGTGGCAGTGGTTAGCACTGCTGCCTCAGCGCCCAGGAACTAGGGTTCAATTCCGACCTTGGGTGTGCGGGTGTGCACTTTCTCCCCATGTCTGCGTGGGTTTCCTCCCACAGTCCAATGATGCGCAGATTAGGTGGATTAGCCGTACTAAAAAAAACTTGATCCTTCCTGTCCAGGGATGTGCAGGTTAGGTGAGGTTATGAGGATGCGGGCGAGTAGGTCGAGGTAAAGTGCTCTTTCAGAGGGTCGGTGCAAACCCAATGGGCCGAATGGCCTCCTGCACTATGATTCTCTCCAGGTGGTGCTATGTTTTACCCCAAATTAAAATGTGGAACAGTGGATGTACTTTTTTAAAGTTAATTTTGGGCTGGATCTAGGAATGAGCTCAATATGTCAAAGAATGTTAGATAAATGGTGCATGATTAATGAACTTGTCTTCCTAACTATGTACAACTTGAAGTAAGTATAACTCCTCTTTTCGCGGGTTAGTGAGTTATGGGTTTCTTGCAAGTGATTGGTGGATCTGTTGTCTCGCTGACATGTGTGCAGGCAATAATGGCATGGGTCTCTGCTGTGTGGTAAGGTTCTTGGGAGACCGATCTCGTTGAGGTGAGGTGTTTGCTTCCATCAGAATGGTTAAGGGAATGCCCCCAAGGGATTGGGTGGTTAGTGCCCTCATATCTGAAGGGTAGTTAAATGTGGCTTTTTAAAATGGGGCTTTTTTATATTCATCCATGAGATGTGGGCTTCGCTGGCTGGCAAACATTTATTGCCCATCCCAAATTGTCCTTGGTGAGCTGCCTTGAACCACACTTCATGTGGTGTAGAAACACTCACAATGCTGTTTGGAAGGAAGTTTCACGATTTTGACCCAGCAACAGTGATGGGAAACTTGGGGTACCACGTTGGGGATGTATGTGGACAGCAGCCCCTGGAATAGGCGACTTTGCTCAGCTCCAGCTCTCTGCTGGGACCTGCTGCAGCTGCACAGACACTGGGGGAGCAGAGATCGGTTGGGCCATCAGTTTCCTAGTGAGTGTACTCCGAGGCAGGATTGTGAAGGCTCCAAAGAGTCTGTCATGGTTTGATTTTTTTTTTCATGAGGGTTCCATTACGTTGTGCCATTTATCAGAGAGGTATTCACACATTGGATAACGAGAGAAAGTATGAAGGTCAGCACTTCCACTCTGAGCTGCAGACAACACTTTTCAGCAACCATCACCTTCTATCACCACTTGGAACTAACATGAGTTTTCCAACAAAGGTGGCAGCTGAGGTGGGTCTTTCATTAGACCTGCACTGGAATTGGCCTGGCTCTGGTTTATTTTATTAGGCAACAGACTTGTCTCCAGGCCACTTAATCCTTGGAAAATCCCACTTCCCAGCAGGCTGGTGATGGAGGCAGCTTTCCGGCGTGGAAATTTCTGCCTCCAAGGGGAAAATCCAATCCCTCTGTCAGAGGCTGTGTCCCTTTTTCCCTTTGAAAACTCCTTTGGCATTTGATCTCTTCCTGAACCCATCTTCCCTGCACCCATCTTCCAACTTCATCCTTTGTGCATTCCCCTCACTGTCAACCCTACTCTGAAATTCAAAAGCCTCCTCTCCTCCCCATATTTAAAAATAAAACTCCCGACACCCAAAAGTCCACCTATCTATAAAAAATCTTTGAATTTTTTCTACATTAGATGCATATCTGTGTTTGTTTGGTATATTGAAAAATGTTGAGTGGGCAAAGTGCAACAAAGTGAGTTAGCTTGATTTTAATGTCATTGTTTTTGAGTGGGATTAATTTTAAAAGCAAGTTACTATTCTTCACATATCTCCACTTATCTAACCAGTATGAAAGACTTGTGAACCATGAGCTTTGCTGTCATGATGAAATTATGGTTACTCTTATGCATAAGCCTAGTTATTAATGTGGTATTGTTATATTAGTGGGAGTAGTTAAGATGTTTTCATTATTTAAAGGCCCAGGTGACCTCTGTCTTTTAAGTCACTTTGCAATGTTCTAGATCAGTGGAATAAAGGAATGCCCTTTGATTTTGATTGTTTAGCATTAGACATTTGATGGAATATTTTTATCCCCTTTTTTCTGTTCCTTATTTCCTAAGTCGGTAAAGCTTTGGAAAGTGCTTCTCGAAGAATACAATGCAAAATATGGCTTAAGAATCTGGGGAATGTCATTTCGTTTCTGGTGTAGAATCGAGAGACCATCGGCGGGTTTCTCGTTCCTGAGACTTAAGTGTTGATGCTGGAGCAGGATTTGTGGAGTTCCACGAGCAACTGTTAAGGGGCTAGCACCGTGCCACGTGGAACACAACCAATTCCAATGAGAAATGGTGCCGGATTCGCCGGGTCCATGATTGACATTCAGGAAGTTGACAAGTTGCAACCCCATATACACACTTCACTCCCCACACACACCATCGTAACCAACAAGATGGCAGCGAGCAGAGCGCTGCCAAGATTCCGTGATGCCGAGCTGGAGACCCTCCTGGATGCGGTGGTGGAGAGGCGGTTGACCATGTACCCCGGCCCGGGAAGGAGTCTGCCAGACGCCGCCGTCCTTAGCTGCAGGTGGCAGAGGCGGTCAGCGCTGTGAGCAACACCGTCCTGACTGGCCAGCTGTGCTGTAATTAACTGCACGATCACACTGAGGCTACCAGCTACCCATTCCCTGGGCTGCATGCTTCAGACTGTCTAGCACCCCAGAGCTCGAGTCTGATGTTGACACAGTTTTCCCATCACAGCTGTCTCCAACATTCTCCTCCATCCCAGAGACACTCACCTTGGTTGGGCACTTTAGTGAAGAGGCTCTTGGGACACTATCTGCATGAACCACACAGCTGATCTGGTACATCAGATGGAGGTAGGAACTCCCGAGGGGCTGACAGTCAGAGGGCAGACCGACCCCATTAACTAGCTGTTGTCAATATGGACCGTCCTATCGATCATGGAGATGCAGTCTCAGAGTCGGGGCTGCATGAGGGGTTGTTGGCGAGCTTCTAGCACCTGCAGCTGAAGTTGGAGGAGTCTAACTGTGAACAGGAGGTAGTGCTGACCATGCGTGCCTCAAAGGCCAACATTGCACGGGTGGCATCCACGGTGGAGGCATTGGGGGCAAGGGTTTTGGCTATGGATCAGCATGTCCAAGGCCTGGTGCATTCTGTGCAGGCGCTGATTCAAGAGAAACATGAACAAAGACTCCCAGGTCCCTTTTTATGCTTCTGATTTCCCCATTTAGAAAATTGACTATGCCTCCATTCCTCCTTCCAAAGTGCATAGCCTCACACTTTTACACATTGTATTCCATCCGCCACTTCTATGCCCATCTCCTAGCCTGTCCATGTCCTTCTGCAGCCCCCCTGCTTGCTCAATACTACCTGTTCCTCTACAGTATCATCTGCAAACTTAGCAATAGTGCCTTCAGTCTCTCCTTCTAGCCACGTTCCATAAGAATCTGGAAATTGCTGCGGCGCTTTTGAACATGGCCCAGTCGCAGCAGGCCATGGCTGGCAACAACGGCGGCATTGCCCAGGTGCTGGCTGATGTGGCACAGACACCGAGACAGAGGGAGATGGCGCAGTCACTGGCCGATGTGACACAGACCCAGAAGGTGGTGGCACAGTTAATGGGTAATGTGGTCATGGTCGCCATTACTGAGACTCGCTTGCGATTCCAGAGCCTGTGGGCTGGTTTAGCACAGGGCTAAAAAGCTGGCTTTTAAAGCAGGCCTGCAGCACGGTTCAATTCCCGTACCAGCCTTCCTGAACAGGCGCCGGAATGTGGTGACTAGGGGCTTTTCACGGTAACTTCATTTGAAGCCTACTTGTGAAGATAAGCAAATTTCATTTCATTTCATTTCAGTCCCAGACACTGATGGTCCATTCCCTGTGCTCCATGGCTAAGAGCATGCAGACCTCGGTCGAGACCAGTGCGGGCCTCCAGGGTTGGCAGAGGCAGGTGGCAGGGAATCCTCCAGGGATAGCTCTGCTCACCCTCCCCGTCCCAGGGAGAAGCCCGGGGGCCATTGGGCAGCTCGAGAGAGGAGGAGGTGACAGGGCCTGTGCCGGAACAGCGCAGCACCTAGAGCTCTCTCTCTCTCTCTCTCTTTTTCTCTCTCCTCTCTCTTTTTCTCTCTCTCTCTCTTTTTCTCTCTCTCTCTCTTTTTCTCTCTCTCTCTCTTTTTTTCTCTCTCTCTCTCTCTTTTCTCTCTCTCTCTCTCTTTTTCTCTCTCTCTCTCTTTTTCTCTCTCTCTCTTTTTCTCTCTCTCTCTCTCTTTTTTCTCTCTCTCTCTCTTTTTTCTCTCTCTCTCTCTTTTTCTCTCTCTCTCTCTTTTTCTCTCTCTCTCTCTTTTTCTCTCTCTCTCTCTTTTTCTCTCTTTTTCTCTCTTTCTCTCTTTTTTTCTCTCCCCCCCCCCCCCTCTCTCTCTCTCTCTCTCTCTCTCTCTCTCTCTCTCTCTCTCTCTCTCTCTCTCTCTCTCTCTCCTTTTTCTCTCTCTTCCCCACCGTCCCCGGTGGACAGCAGGCAGAAAAGGGTGGCACTACGCCATCTGGGACACCCGAACAGCAGCCGGGCCCACCCAGGCCTGGTCACCCCAGAAGACGGCCGCCAACGGGGCCCGAGGTCACAGCAAGCTGCCTCCACCCCTGATATACTATCTGAGGACTATCTGATGATCCACCAAGACGTAGCGTTAGGGCCTGTAAGGCCAGAAAGTTAGACACCAGTTAAATTGGTTAGGTGCAGGGCACAATTTAGTTATAGGGGATAGAGAATCTGGATCGGCGCAGGCTTGGAGGGCCGAAGGGCCTGTTCCTGTGCTGTAATTTTTCTTTGTTCTTTGGCTCGACCCAAGAATATGTTGTCACATTAAACATCTGTTCGCACTGTTACAACCTGCCTCAGATGGGTGTGAGACGTAAGCTGGCCACAAATGGGTGAACGTTGTGTGTGGCCTGGGCCCTGCCGCTATCCCTGCTGCCAGGGGCACCATCGGATGGCGCTGCTCTTGCCAGCGGTCCTCCTCTCGTCCGGCGCCCCTGTTGGAGCTACAGTGGCCACTACCTTTGAGTGGGCCATGTGATGCCCTGCCGGCGGGTGGCAGCGGTGTGGGGGAGGGAGGCAGCACCTAAATGGACCAGTGTCTCACTGCATATCCAGGGGCTAAGGTGGGTGGTCAGTGGGTGTGCAGCAAGATGACTGCCTTGAGGACACGGCAATGGCGGTCTGTGCCTGGGCACTGCTCAAGTTCTGGGGGGGGGGGTCGTCACCCTGGCCACGTGGCCTGCTCCTTGCCCCCCCACCCTGGTCCTGGCAGGCCCCCCCCCCCCCCCCCCCCCCCCCCCCCCCCCCGCAAAAAACAATTAGGATTTGCACAGTGATCTTGGGGAGAATAGACTCTCATAAATAGAAATGACGGTTATCAGAGTGTAATTAATTTGAAGTGGATTATGCTGCGCCAAGTTCATACAAGTGACCTTACCTGATGGAGTTATCGCTTTTGAGGAAACCTTGCAATCCTATCCATAATTACAATAATTGAAGTGAACTGACCTAAGATGTGGTTATGTTCCAATTATTTTATCCAGCCATGAAATACTGATATAAAATGTTGCTACACTAATGTGCGTTAAATGCCGAAGATGTCTATTGCATAAGAAGCAACTTGATTTGAATTCATTGTGTCTCCTTGTGTTCCAACAAATAGTTTGAAGATTTACTCTCAAATAACACACCAATTTATCTTTCCTGTCTCTTTCATTTGTTCACAATTGGGGCCTCACGGTAGCATGGTGGTTAGCATCAATGCTTCACAGCTCCAGGGTCCCAGGTTCGATTCCTGGCTGGGTCACTGTCTGTGTGGAGTCTGCACGTCCTCCCCGTGTGCGCGTGGGTTTCCTCCGGGTGCTCCGGTTTCCTCCCACAGTCCAAAGATGTGCGGGTTAGGTGGATTGGCCATGCTAAATTGCCCGTAGTGTAAGGATAATGGGGGGATTGTTGGGTTATGGGTATACAGGTTACGTGGGTTTAAGTGGGGTGATCATTGTTCAGCACAACATCGAGGGCCTAAGGGCCTGTTCTGTGCTGTACTGTTCTATGTTCTATGTTCTAATAAAGAAAAAGTTGCATAATTTACAGTACAGTTCTGTAGGTTTCTATTTAAAACAAATCCTATATATTTTTGTTCTTTTTCTTCCCTGTTGCTCCCCTTCAGCACCACATGCTCATAGAATTATAGAATTTACAGTGCAGAAGGAGGCCATTCAGCCCATCGAGTCTGCACCGGCTCTTGGAAAGAGCACCCTACGCAAGGTCAACAACTCCACCCTATCCCCATAACCCCATAACCCAGTAACCCCACCCAACACTAAGGGCAAGTTTGGACTCTAAGGGCAATTTATCATGGCCAATCCACCTAACCTGCACATCTTTGGACTGTGGGAGGAAACCGGAGCACCCGGAGGAAACCCACGCACACACAGGGAGGATGTGCAGACTCCGCACAGACAGTGACCCAAGCCGGAATCGAACCTGGGACCCTGGAGCTGTGAAGCGATTGTGCTATCCACAATGCTACCGTGCTGCTCACTTGAAAGTAACTTACATTTATGAAATTCCCTTTATGCCCCAAAGTGCTTCATAACTGGTGAAATACTTTTGAAGTGTAGTAATTATTGTGTTGTAGGGAAATGTGCAAGATTTCCTAATAGTTTCAAACCCATTTGAGTGAATTGCACACACACTACATAAATAGGCAATGTGTTATGAATGCAATTGATGAGCTAGAAGTATCAAAAAACCTATCTATTTCTTTACACACATCTTAGAATTGTTGTACTAGTTAGTCAAAACTTTTATTACTATGTAAAAAATGAACTTGGGAATTTGATAATTAGGAGCAATGCAAATAATAATGTCATTGGGTTGATAGCAGTTGGTTAGAATATTTTGTCCATTTTTGGATGACCTTAGGAAGAATGTCTTGACCAACAAGAGGGTGTAGAAGAAAGATCAGTGGCTTTAATTTTGAGGAAAGATGAGATAAATTGGAGCTCTCTTGATTAGAAATGAGAAGTTTGAGAGATCTGATTTTAAAAATTCCAAATAATGGAAGGTTTTGATAAGGTGATAGAAAAACTAGTTGCCCATTGGCTAGCAGGTATAGATTTAAAATCGCCATCCGAAGAATTAAAGGTAAGGCTATGTGAATCTTACTTTTGCACAGGAAATTGTTTGGGAATGAATTGCCCTGTATAAAACGATGATGGAAGTGGATACATTTTGGAAAAGGATTGGAATGGAACTAACTGGACAGCTCTTTCAGAAAATGTGTGCGGACTTGAAGTAGGGTTTTTCTTGCTAGGGTTTGGATAAAATAATAAATTTGGTCTAAGATTAACTTGTTGTTACTCGTGCTTTAATAATTTGAAGATAGCCAGAATGTAATTTTTGTTGTTGCAGCAAATTCTTTGATTGATGAGACCTATTTTTGTTCAGTATGAAACTCTGCATGTTGCATTGTAAAAGTTCCGGATACACCAGATTGGAAATCTTGATTTTACAACAAATGCTTCCTCAGTTGGTTTTTGCTTTCAGCATTGTCAAGTTGTTGGGCTCATAGCAGATGATGCTTTCCTGAATGATATTTTCTATGCTTTCTTATCGTGAGCAAGTTGTCCCCACTTAGGCATCGTCTACATACCACTTGATGTTAACCATGCATCTCAGTCATTAGTACACCATGAAAGCTGTTCAGGATTAATTTATTAGACATTTGCACCACATGATCTGAGCATTACAATTGTGCCTTCATGATCAAAGTATTTTTGCTTGACGTGTTATCATTTTCAGGAACTTGGGTATTAGTAATCATTGTTATCTTCAGCTTGAGTGAAAATGATTTTGGTTTCTTAATGTGGCATGTATATTGCTCAAACTTTACAAATGTAAAGCCAGGTCATTAGAACAGCAGGCCTGTACTTTGATCCTGGTCTGCAGACTCATGCCGCTTGGCTTTGGTGATTCTTTTGGATGCTTCTGCATTAATCTAGATTCTGATCAACTGGGTGTTATCCAGGTAGTGTAATCTGACTACAGCCTGAAATGTATGACCACTGATTGTGTGACTATTGGGTGGTTGTCTGGCGGAAGAGTACCAACAGCTTTCAATGTGAATAGTAATTACAGGCAGGTTTTTGCAATCTTTTCATCTTGCTAGTATTTGGCTCAGAGAATGGACTCCTATCAGTATAAAAAAGAGAAAATGTTGGAAATACTCAGCAGGTCAAGCAACTTCAGCAGAGAGAAAAATAGAGTTAATGTTTCAAGCCGCTGACATTTCCTCAGAAATGTTAATAAGAATCAAAGATTGACTGATTAAGAGGTGTATAAAAACAACCTAATTGGTGGAAGTGACTGACTTCTAGTTACCACCTTCCTTGTCTAGGTATTATAACTTGCTGTATAAAGAATGACAACTATAAGCTTGTACATCACCGCTCCAACAAGCTATGACATGCTAGCTAAACTCTCACTGGATGGCTTTGCTACTAATGCATGCATCAAGTTTACTGAATGTTGCAGGAACTGAAAGTGAAGAAGTTGGAAGTTGTCCTTTCTACTCTTTTTAAAATAAAAAAGAGAATTTAATTATTTTCTTTTCACCTTTGTATATTAAGTAATAAAACAATTTTGTGCTCTGCTTACAAATGCTGCATAAAATGGCTTGGTGATGTAGAAGTTACATGACCACGTATCTTTCCGTGTAAAGAAAGCAGGAGTGTGGAATAATTGTAAAATAAAAGTCAAGAGTTGCAAGGTTTTAATTCAAAACTTTTGTTTTTGGTAAATTAAGGCTCCCAGTGTTTCTAAAGGATCACTGATGTGACTGAAGGGTGTGCAACTGAATGCACTCACTGGAAGCTAGATGGTGCAATGGACTACATTTAGGAACTGTTGAAGTGCACACATGACATGCGCATGCCAAACCCACCCGTGCAAATACTAAAGGAGGCTAATTAAAATAGTAGATGTTCACCACCTGAAGACTCAATCTAAATCCAATGCAAATGGATGATTGCCTTCTTTTCCACTGACTAGTATAAATGTTATTTTGATATATTCCTATATTCCTTGTCTTTATTATATGACCGTGCAAACTGACTTTATTAAGAGCCTATCTCTCCAAAATATATTAGCGCGTTTGTATAGCCTGAGCCCATTTTTCTTCTAAGTTATTGAATTCTATTGGCACAACTTCACACAGTGGTACTAATATTTATTTCTGTACCCTATCTGTTGGTGGTACCTTGATAATTCTTGGACTTGTAATTTCAACATATTTTGGGTATTCAGTGGGGTAGCCAGAAGGGCACAAATATTGGTTCAGAAACTATCCTGTAACACCCATGCTTGTTATTTTGCATTGATTTTACCGCCCTTTGGCTGCTTCACATGTTTATTAAAATGTTCGGGAGCAGTTTTTTTTTGACAGTTGGTTGTAGAGTAGTGTTACCTCTTCATTGAAATTTCAGCACCATCTCACTGCTCCCCCCCTCCCCCCCCCCCCCCCCCCGCAGCCGCCGCCAATAAAACCTTGATCTTCGGCGTGATTTGTGCACAGGTGATGGCCGCACCAGGCTCGGGACTGATTTAATGGCCACGCCCGACTCGGGCCCCAACGCAGCTGGTAAAACTCGCGAGAACCAGTAGGAGATTTACCTGGCTTGGGGGGGGTTGGACTCTGGGCCCTGGGTGGTTGGACTCTGGGCCCTGGGTGGTTGGACTCTGGGCCCTGGGTGGTTGGACTCTGGGCCGGGTGGTCCGAAGGTCACGGTGAGGGTCTAGAGATCAGGGCAGCATTTTTATCTTCCTGCACTGGTGAGTGAAGTTTGTTAGTGCAGGACATAAGCCTAAGTGAGATGTCAGCGGGGTGTTCCTCACCGAGGCCCCAGAATGAAACAGAGTCCAGTTTTATAGTGGGTATGGAATCGGTGACTAGAGAATAAAGATTGTGATAGAGAGCTAGTCTGGTCAAATCAGTAGGAGGTTATCAGTTAGGTTAATAGAGTGTCAACCCACAGCAGATTATGTACAGCAATCAGTGTTGGATAGTGTTGGTAAAACAGTGTTGGACTATCTCCTCTGTCGGAAGCCTGTTTCTCGTTTTACTGCATCCAGTTGTAGTCTATGTTAGAGCAACACAGATAACAACACATCAGTGATGAGGCAGAGATTATGTCATCAACACACATTTGAAACCTGACTTCATGCCTTTGTCACTTGGTGGTGGCTTGGTAGAGGAGAAATATATAGGAAGGGCAAGGATGATCCTTGGGGAGAGGGAGGGAAAATAGAAGGTTGTCTAGCTATAATTAAACATGTAGGTGCTATTGAACGGCCACATTGCGCCTGAAAGGCAGCACGCTGTGGTGCAAGGTGGCTGATCTAACTTGATCTCAGGGAGACGTTACGATGTGAATCCCGGCCACTTTCTGGAAAATCTGCATATTGGAGCGAGACAGCCCGTCTCACTTAAATACTCTGTGGGACCCCTCATAGTGAATTGGGGCTGAGGATGGGAATAGGCCGGCCGATGCGTTGGGGGCTCCAGAGATAGGGACGGCATTTAAAAATGCTACACCCGTCGAGCGGAACTCCTCGGTGCAGAAAACAGGGCTATGTGTGGCCTCAGCCATGCGTTCCCCACTGAAGCCCCCTTTAACCTGGTTGTATTAAATAGCAGGGTGTTTCTTGGCGCTGCAAGAACCGGGAAACACACAACTAAACGCGCTCACTCTGGGACTTTGTTCCCATTTAATTAGTTCCACCTGTAAAAGTTCTCCCAGGCATTGGGAGCAAAAATAGCTTGGGCTGATGCTGGCTGCTACCTGAAAGAACAAAAGGCAATTAGTATGATAAACCTGTCGCATTTTCCAAGAAAAACTTGTCTTTTCACCATATTCTTCTATCTTTACACTCTCCAGAAATGTGTTAATTATCCTTTGATCCAGTATGTGTATATTGCCTTCTTTAATGTTAATTCCATTTTTAAAATTCATCCTGTATTGATCCGTACAAGGGTATAATGTTACTTTAAGTATTTTCTGGCTGTGTGGAAGGAGGGCTACTATGTATGGTATGCAGTGCAGTTGGCAACAATGCTGAATGAAGCCTGACATAACTTGAAGATCGTTTTTAGAGAAGCTAGTTCATCTGATGGTGCTTGGTAAAGGACAAGGAGTAGATAAAAGTAACTTGACACAAAGCGAAGTTGGAATTCTTGATCATTGTGTCAGCTAAATATGTCTTCAGAATAGCAATTGCTTCAGGAGTAATGGGAATTTCATGATATTAGTTGACAATAGGAAGAAGGCAGTTTCTTTTAAATTACTTGCTGGACCTCTTTATTGACAATTTTATTATTTCCAGAGAGAGTCACTCCAAGGCCCTGGAGTTAAAGACACTGAATGATTTGGCCTCCACAGCCTTCTGCGGCAAAGAGTTCCACATTCACCACCCTCTGGCTGAAGAAATTCCCCCTTATGTTTGTTTTGAAGGATCGTCCCTTTAGTCTGAGATGGTGGCCTCTGGTTCTAGTTTCTCCGACAAGTGGAAACATTTTCTCCACGTCAACTCTATTGAGGCCTTGCACTATCCTGTAAGTTGCAATAAGATCCCCCCTCATCCGTCCAAACTTCTCATGCAACAAGCTGTTCATACCAGGGATCATTCTTGTGAACCTCCTCTGGATCCTTTCCAAGGCCAGCACATCTTTCCTTAGATACGGGACCCAAAACTGCTCACAATACTCCAGATGGGATGTGACCAGAGCCTTATGCAGTCTTAGAAGTATATCTCTGGTCTTGTATTCTAGCCCTCTTGACATGAATGCTAATATTGCATTTGCCTTCTGAACTGCCTAACGTTAACCTTAAGAGAATCTGGCTTTCCGGCTGAGTGGCTGATTCTTTCTCGTCCTACTTGGTAGTGCGGTCGATGGGGAGTTAGTCTGGGGGTTTGAGAGTACTTTTGGTGCCCGATTGTATGGGTTAAAAGGCCTTGGTCGAAGTTCTTAGACGCGAGCCACCTGTCATGCGATTGCTCGGGTCATGGCCACCACCGGAAGTTCCAAAAAACTGTTTCTGCGCTGTGGTTGTGGTCTTAGAATAGTTGAGCTCACTGTGACACTACTTCTTTAAAATTGTTTTCAATCATTGCAACCATGCAGTTGGGTTCATACTATTATAGCTGGTTGCAGTTGGGGTTCATAGGAATTTTTATTTAATGAAATGAGAAACTACCAAATATTGTATAAGGAAAATAAATATTCAACAAAAGCTCACATATTATGCAAAAATGCCTCCAGCAAGAAACTTTGGTTCTTGCATTATGAGGACTGCATTGATGCTGTTTTTACGAACAGGTTTCTGTGAAACAATGGCATTCTTCTGAACGGGCGGCACGGTAGCACAGTGATTAGCACTGAGGCCTCACAGTTCTATTCCCGGCTGGGACTCTGAGGATTCTACCCCGAACAGGTGCCGTGGTGTGGCGACTAGGGGACTTTCACAGTAACTTCATTGCGGTATTAATGTAAGCCTACTTGTGACACTAATAAAAGATTATTATTTCCATATTGATCCTAAATGCTGGGTGTGTCAATTTCGGCAGGTTAGAAAAAATAGTTACAAGATAAATGCCACTTGATTGTGAAACAGTGTTTCAACACCTATTATGTGCCATGGTTTAGGAAGAACACCAAAGTATATTATGGAGTCCATCTGACCCACAACTTTGAATCGATTTTGGTTATGGGGAGCCCAAGGGCCCACTTTACAAGTGTGATGCAACAGAGAACTAAAAGTATTTTTAAACAAAAACAATGTTTATTCTATGAATCCAGTTAACATTTTATAAACCCACAGTAAACATCTTGCCAACTACCAACACTGATAACCCCCCAAAAAGATACAGTACTCTATAGGTAACCCTTAGTAACTTTCTGAACAACATCATAAGCCAAAACACTTTTTAACAAGACAGCAGGTTTGAATTCTCTACAGAAACAGGTATTACTTTGAAATCATCAAGTGATCTGGAGACATTCTTTAGAGAGAGAGATACACCTTCTTGTTTGAATGCAGCTCTCCAACTGAAAGCAAAACTAAAACACAGAGCCAAAAAAAGCTTCCAGCTCAAAAGGAAAGTAAAAAACAATCACATTCCAGCTCCACTCACACAATGACATCACTGCAGCCATTTGATAAAACACACTTCTTAAAGGGACTCTCACATGACACACACCTAATTCCAACCATAAAACTTAGTTCTAGTTTTGTCACCTACATAGCCTGATCCATCACATTTTTAAAAATGAGATAGCCTACCTTTTATCTTTGAATTTTCCTTCATTGTCATAAAATTAACAAAGATTCAGATTCAGCTTGTTATTCTGTAACCGCACACGATTTCAGTGGGTTTCCTCCGGGTGCTCCGATTTCCTCCCACAAGTTCTGAAAGACGTGCTTGTTAGGTGAATTGGACATTCTCCCTCCGTGTACCCGAACAGATGCCGGAGTGTGGCAAATAGGGGAATTTCACAGGAACTTCATTACAGTGTTAATGTAAGACTACTTGTGACACGAATAAAGATGATGATTTCAAGAGTTTTTTTATCCAAATGAAAATATATTTTAACTTTGAGCTGGTTTGGGTATTCCTACACTGTTTGGCAAGTTAATAAGCAAACACACTGCAGCACCAATTTTACAATTAAAGGGGACACATTTTCAACTGCTAGTCATCAATACCTCGCCTGAAAAATGAACGACTAATAGAGGAAAATCTTGAGGACCGTGCCTCATTACTTGCCTCATTCATTTTTTATTTTATACAGACCTTCAAATGGGCAGTCAAGATAAGACCATAACATGTAGGAGCAGAATTAGGCCTTTTGGCCCATCAAATGTACTCCAGCATTTGATCATGGCTGATATGTTTCTCATCTCTATTCTCCTGCCTTCTCCATCCCCATATTAATGAAGAACCTATCTATCTCTATCTTAAAGATCAATGAATTGGCCTCCACAGGCTTTCTGCGGCAGTGAGTTCCACAGATACACCACCATCTGGCTGAAGAAATTCCTCCTCATCTCAGTTTCTTTTAAATAAATGTTTTTATTGATTTTCATATTTTTATGGTACATAGTCTAGCAATCACCGAAGGTAGATTCTTTAGTATTTACAGAGCTCCTTTGGAGAGACGAGCAGAGACACCCAAAACAGAGTGAGAAAATATACATATTAAACCAAGCAACTGTGTGACTATTTACATGTCCCCCTCCCTGTGGCTGCAGGCAATACTTGGCCGTTTCACCCTCGTTGGGCTCCTGATGTTGGCCCTGGCATGTATCACCCAGCATGCTGGAGTTGCCCCTGTTTCTCCCTCTTGACCACGGGCCTGGCCTCTGCAGCTGTGCCACCTGTATCCCATGGTCCCCTCTGTGGGTTTCTTGCCTACCCCTCCCCCTTTCTTTTGTGTTTTGTGGCTTGCCTGTGCATCCCTCGGTTGCTGGCTACGAACAGGTCTTGGAACAAGATGGTGAATGGTTTCCACGTCTTGTGGAAGCTCTCTTCCAACTTGCGGATAGTGAATTATATTTTCTCCAGTTGGTGGAATTCCGGCAAGTCAGACAGCCAGTCTGCAGATTTGGGCGGTGCTGCCGATTGCCAGCTGAGCAGGATTGTTTGGGCGATTAGGGAGTCAAAGGCTAGGGTGTTGGTCCCCCACTCCATGAAGAGTCCTGGCTGTTCTGAATCCTCGAAGACTGCCACTTTTGGCATCTCTCTACCCTCACCCCCACAACCTTGGACATTGCCTCAAAAAAGGTTGCCCAGAACCCGACAGGTCTGGCTGGGGCAGGCCCGGACGTGTTTGGCCGGGCCTCCCTGGCATCGTTCACACTTGTCCTCCATCTCCGGGAAGAACCTGTTCATTCGGATTCCTGTTAGGAGCGCTCTTTGTACTACTTTTAGCTGCATTAGGCCCAGACCTGCGCATGTGGAGGTGGTGTTTGCCCTGTTTAGTGCTTCGGTCCAGAGTTCCTGCCCCGCCCCCCCCCCCCCCCCCCCCCCCCCAGCCATTTTTCTCTCTCTCCTCGTCCAGGAGACAGCGTGCCTCCTCCAACAGTCGTCAGTATAGGACCCTGCAGTTCCCTTTTCCCAAGTCGCCGCGTTCAACAGTTCCTCTACCAGTGAGTGTCTGCGTCTGTGAATACGTCGTCTTTCCCTACGGAGGAAGTTTTTGATTTGTATGTACCTTAATGCATTTCCTTTGGCCAGCTGGAACCTCTGACAGTTCCTCCAAAGTCGCTAGGTTGTCATTTATGTACATATCACTAACTGTCGGTGTCCCCTCGTCCTGTCTCCACCTGATGAAGGTGGCATCCATTGTTGCTGGCGTGAGTCTGTGGTTGTTACAGATGGGAGCCAATGTGGACATTTCAGTCAGGCTGAAGTGTTGCCTCAACTTGTACCATGTTCGGAGCCTGGCTACTACCACTGGGCTTCTTGAGTGTTTGGTTGGTAGGGATGGGAGTGCTGTCGTGACTACGTCCCGGAGGGACGGCCCTATGCAGGAACTTTCCTCCATCTTCACCCATTCTGGTCCCGTTTCCTTCACCCATCCCCTCACTCTTTCTGCTGTGGCCAGCCTGTGGTAAAATTGTAGGGTTGGAAGTGGCAGGCCTCCCATATTTCTTTTCCTTTGTACAACCATTTTTTGGATCCTTGGATTCTTACACACAGACACGCACGCATACACACACACCAGATTGGTAGGGATCTGGATGGTTTGAATTTTCGGACCTAGTGATCAGCGAGATGGGTCTGTAGGGGCGCTTGGAGGGGTTCAGCCCCAAGTAGAAGGCCTTGAATGCTTCGTTGACCTTTTCTGGATCGGCTACCAGCCTGCCACTGTTGTCCCTAACTTGCATTATTTCCCTCATGGCTACCTACTTTCTCAGCTAGTGAGCTAGCAGGCGGCTGGCTTTGTCTCCGTGTTCGTAGAAGGTGTCTGGTGGAGTTGGTGCACTGCTTTCCTTGTGGAGATTAGGTCAAAGTCCATTTGTAACTATTTTCTCTCAACCAGAAACTCTACAGTTGGGGCTGCGGAGTGCCGTCGGTTGACCTCCAGTATGAAGTCGACCAGTTATTGCCTAGCTGCCTTCTCTTCCCTGTCTCTTTGCGCTTTGTAAGCAATAATCTCTCCTATGATCACAGCCTTCAACGCCTACCAGAACATGGAAGGTGAGACCTCCCCGATCTGGTTGTTGGTGATGTACCTGTCTGTGGCCTGTGATATTGTTTCGCAATAAGCCTTCTCGGCAAAGAGGGATGTGTCCAACCTCCATGGGGAGAGTTGGCCCTCGGCCGTCTCCAACTCATAATCATGTAGTGTGGAGGGTGGTCGAAGATTACAATTGCGGAGAATGCGCTCTTGCTACCCCTACAACACTGATTTCCCCACTACAAAGAAGTGGATCCTGGTAAATACTCTTGTGTACCTGGGGGAAGATGGAGAAATCCTTCTCCCTTGGGTGTGTGAACGTCCACACTGTCCCCATCTTATGAATTCTGTGTCGTCCCAGTTACGAGTGTACACATTAACCAGGAGCACTGGTGCCCTTCCAGGATACTGCTGACCATGCCGTACCGTCCTCTTACTGAGCAGCATGCCCCCCCCCTCTCAAAGCTCTCGTCCCATAGCACGAATGGTATGTCTGTCTCCGCAGTCGGTCCTTCTCCCTCAGGTGCGTTTCTTCGAGGAAGACTGTCGGCTTTCATACTTTTCTGGTGGCTGAGGACTCTGGATGTGTACACTGGGCCATTTAGTCCCCTGATGTTCCAGTTGAGTATTCATATTGGAGGGGGATGTTCTGTTCTCCCCACACCCCTTGTGGGACCAACCGTATTTACCTTGTAGATGCACATCTGAACTCCAGGGTTTCCCTTTGTTAGGGGGTCATCCAAAATGGCCACGGTCACCGTACTCGCCATGAGGCTAGTCCCCTGTGCTCCAGTTTCCCTTGGTCCAGGGGCCATCCAAAATGGCCACCAACTATGTGTATGCCATGTGGGTGAGTCCCTGCACTCCGGGTGTTTCCCTTTGTTTGGGGACCCTCCAAAGTGGCTGTTTGCAGTGCCTCTGTGTTCCTTGCTGCCATGTGCGATCTGCCATAGCCGGCCCAGAGGGCCTCCCTATGAGTATTTCCTCCATGTCCCTGCTAGTACCCTCCCCTTCCTGTTTGTGGTGTTCTCCCTACCTGTTGCTAGGCACCCTCCCCCCGATGGGAGACGTGCTGCAGCAACCACCCCCCCCCCAATGCTCTTATTTCCTGCAGTTAGCTTATTCGCTCGTGTGGTGGCCCCCTTCCTGGGGCCAACCTATACCCCCACCCCCAACAGCTACATCATTTATTCCCCCACCTCCTTGATGCACGATCAATTGCACAAAGACGAGAGTTGAATACAACTGAGGCTTTATTGCACGAAGATATGTGGCCTCCTACAGCAGCTGGCGAAATGGCTGCTGTATGGGGAGCATACATATTTATACTCCGCCTACTGGACGGAGCCAGCAGGCAAGGACGACCCCCGTACCTGTAGTACAGGGTCTTACCACACATCTCCTAATATATACAACAGTGGTGATTACCACATTCCTCTCCACCCCTTCCTGCACACTGCTGCTCTCGCCCCCTCTTTTTTGAGTCTGAGTTCTACCATTCAGAGTGAGGCACTACAGTCCCGCACAAAACAGTTTCACATATTCCCAATCTGTTGGGGGTCTTGCTCAGCGCCGGTTTTGTTGCTGTCTTCCCAGCCCGTGTTTGTGGACCAATTTGTTTGTGTCAGCCGGTGCAGTGAAATAATGTTCCTGGAAAGTCACCCATAGCTTGGCTGGGTACAACATTCCAAATTTTGCATTGTTCTTATCAAGGGCTGCCTTGGCTCTGTTAAACTGTGCTTGGCGCTTGGCCAGGTTTGTACCAATTTCTTGATATGGTACCCCTGGATTGGGTGTCCCTCCCAGTTGTATGATTTTGTTTGCCTGCCCCAGCTTCAGATTCTTTCCTGGTCACCGGCACAGCTTTGCAATTATGGCCCTCGGCTGTTCCCTGGCTTTGGCCATAGTGACCTGTGGGCTCTGTCTATTTCTGGGGGTTTTGGGAAGCTGTATTGTCCCACCAGTTTACCCAGCATTTGGGCCAAGCACTCCGTGGGGTTCCTGCCGTTGGTCCCCTCCAGTAGGCCCACTATGCAGAGGTTCTGGCGTTGCAGCCGATTTTCCTGGTCCTCGACCTTCCCCTTTGATGTCCCTTGTGCCACCACCAACCTTGCTACTTCTGTTTCTAATGCGGTGATATGATCACTCTGATTCGTCAAGGCGTTCCCAGCCACTTGATTGTAGCATCCTGCTTTTCCAGCCACCCCTCCGCCTTTTCTAGGGCTGCCTGTAAGGTGATCAGTACCTCCGCCACAGCCATCTTCACCGTTGCCATTATGGTTGACATGAGGGCCTCCTTGAGTTCTTGGAGCTCCTGAGTGAGGAATTCCCTCCATCCACTGGATGGAGGTGAGGGGGAGCTCTGCCTGTGGTCTGGCAGCCCGGGTCAATCTAGTTTGGCTGGGGCATTGCTGCCCCTCCAGCTCGCTGTCTCCTCGTCTTTTCTATCCTAGCTTTTGTTGTTGCTTCTGCCATCTTTTCGACCTCTGGAATTGCTGACATTTGGCATGGCTTGTCTTTTTGGTGTTAGAGGAGGGGGGTATTTTCTCCCGGTTTTAGTGGGTTATTTCAGTTTAAAGTGCCTAATTCCAAGTTTTCAGGAGGAGATCCACCTTTCGTGCAACCGCTCAGCACATTGTCGTCACCGGAAGTCTTCCTCCTCATCTCAGTTTTAAAGCATCATCGCTTCAGTGTCAGGCGGGTTCTAATCTCTCCTATTAGTGGAATCATCTTCTCCATGTCCACTCTATCTCGGCCTCTCCGTATTCTGTAAGTTTCACTGAGATACCCAATATCTTTCTAAACTTCATCGAGTACAGACCTAGAGTCCTCAACTGCTCCTCCTGGGACAAACCCTTCATTCCCATGATAATTCTTGTGAATCTCCAAGGTCAGCACATCATTCCTTGGATGCGGGGCCCAAAACTGCTCACAATATTCCAAATGCTGTCTGATCGGAACCTTATATACAGCCCCAGTAGTCTAGTTCTTGTATTCTAGGCGGCTAGACATGAATGCCAACATTGCATTTGCCTTCCTAACTGCCAACTGGACCTGCACGTTAACCGCAAGAGTATCCGGAACGAGGGACTTCTAAGTCCCTTTTATGTTTCAGATTTTCGAAGCCGTTCCTCATTTAGAAAATAGTCTATGTCTCTATTCTTCCTACCAAGGTGAATAATCTAACACTTTTCCACATTGCATTCTGTCTGCCACTTACTTGCCCACACTCGTAGCCTGCCCAAGTTCTTCAGCCTCCTCACTTCCTCAACACTATCTGTTCCTCTACATAACCTTTGTATCATCTGGAAACTTAGCAACAATGCCCTCAGTTCCTCCTTCCAGATCGTTAATCTATATCATGAATAGTAGTGGTCCCAACACTGACCCCTGTGGAACACTACTAGTCACTGGCTGCCATCCTGAAAAAGATCCCTTTATCCCCGCTCTTTGCCTTCTGCCAGTCAGCCAATCCTTTATCCTTGCCTACCTTGTCTCTAACGCCATGGACACTTATCTCATTTTGCAGCCTCCTGTATGGCTCCTTGTCAAAGGTCTTCTGGAAATCCAGACACTGGCTCTCCTTTGCCTAACTTCCTCATTACCTCAAAGAATTCTAACAGATTTGTCAGACATGCTGTGCTGACTCAGCCCTATTTTACCAAGTACTCCGCAATCTGATCCTGAATAATGGACTCTAAAATCTTCAACGACTGAAGTCAGACTGACTGGCCTATAATTTCCTGAATTCTGCCTCCCTCCCTTCTTAAACAGATGTGTTATCGTAGCCATTTCCCAGTCCTCTGGGACTATCCAAGCCTCCAGTGATTCCTGAATGATCGCCACCAGTGCCTCCCACAATCTCCTTGACTATCGCTTTCAGAACCCTGGGGTGTAGTTCATCCGGTCTGGGTGATTTATCCTTCCTAGCACCTTCTCCTTGGTGATACCCATTACTTTCACCTCTTGCCCCCTGATTCTCTTGAAGTTCTGATATACCACTGGTGTCTTCCATTGTGAAAACTGATGCAAAGTACCTATTCAGTTTCTGTGCAATTTCCACTTTTCCAGCCTCATTTTTCAGTGATACAATGCTCATTCTTGCTTTCTGTTATCCTTTATAAATTGAAAAAAATTCTTGCAATCTTCTTGTATTACTTGCTTGCTTGCACACTTATTTCATTTTCTCCCCATATTGCTTTTTTAGTTGTCCTCCGCTTGCTTTTAAAGGCTTCCCAATCCTCTGGTTTGCCACTAATCCACTAATGGTCACCACATTATAGGAAGGATGTGGAAGCTTTGGAAAGGGTTCAGAGGAGATTTACTAGGATGTTGCCTGGTATGGAGGGTAGGTCTTACGAGGAAAGGCTCAGGGACTTGAGGTTGTTTTCGTTAGAGGAGAAGGCTGAGAGGTGACTTAATAGAGACATATAAGAGGGTTAGATAGGGTGGACAGTGAGAGTCTTTTTCCTCGGATGGTTATGACCAACACGAGGGGACATAGCTTTAAATTGAGGGGTGGTAGATATAGGACAGATGTCAGAGGCAGTTTCTTTACTCAGAGAGTAGTAGGGGTGTGGAACGCCCTGCCTGCAACAGTTGTAGACTCGCCAAATTTAAGGGCATTTAAGTGGTCACTGGATAGACATATGGATGTAAATGGAATAGTGTAGGTCAGATAGGCTTCAGATGGTTTCACGGGTCGGCGCAACATCGAGGGCCGAAGGTCCGTACTGCGCTGTAATGTTCTATGTTCTAATCCTTGCCTATGTCTTTCTTTTTTTTTATGCTGTCCATGACTTCCCTTGACAGCATCGTCCTCCCCTCAGCATGCTTCTTCCTAATTCAGATGAATTTCTGTTGTGCCTATCGAATAAGCCCCAAAAACCCTTGCCATTGCTGTTTCACCACTGCTAGGCTCCCCTTCCAATCGACTCTGGCCAGCTCCTGCCTCATTTATTTATAGTTACCTTTACTCAATTGCAATACCGTTATATCTGATTCCAGTTTCTCCAATTCTATCATATTGTGGTCACTGCCCCCTAAGGGTTCCTTCACGTTAAGTTCCCTTATCAAGTCTGCCTCGTTACACATCAACAAATCCAGGATTGTCTGTTCGCTAATGGGCTCTGCCACAAACTGCTCCAAAAAAAATAACTCGTGGACATTCCATAAATTCATTTTCTTGGGATCTGCTACCAACCTGATTTTCCCAGTCCACCTGCATATTGAAGCCACTCATGATTATTGTAATATTGCCATTTCTAGCTCCTGATTTATTTTCTGCCCTACATCCTGACAACTGCTAGGGGGTCTGTGCATAACACCCATTGGGGTATTTTTTCCTTTGCGATTCCTCAACTCTACCTGCACAGATTCTACACCATCCAATCCTGTGTTGATTCTTGCTTTTGATTTTTGCTTTTGATTTTAATTTAATTTCTTACTAACAAGGCAACCCCGCTCATCTGCCTCTCCTTTCGATAGGGGACATATCCTTCGATATTTAGATCCCAGCCATGGACTTTTGCAGCCATGACTCCGTGATGCCCACAACATTGTCCCCTCCAAGTTCCATGTACGCTACAAGCTCATTGATTTGTATACTGTGCGCATTTAGGTACAGTACCCTCAGTCCTGCATTGACCTCCCCGTTCTTATAGTTGTCCCCTTATCTGCTGTGCCCCAATTTATTTTTTCCAATTAAGGGGCAATTTAGCGTGGCCACCTATCTTGCACTGGGTGAATGTGCAAACTCCACACGGACAGTGACCCAGAGCCGGGATCGAACCTGGGACCTCGGCGCCGTGAGGTAGCAATGCTAACCACTTTGATTTCTGCTGTTTTCCATACACTGTTCTATTACTGAAAACCTAACTAACCTATCCTGAGCCCTCGATCCCTTTAACTTGTTTAGAGTCCTCATCATTAACCTGCACTCCTACAACTTTGATCACCCCCCACCCGCCACCATCCCCACAAGCTATATCTACAGCCCTAGTTATGCGATTCGCCAGGACTCTGGTCCCAGCATGATTCGGATGAAGCCTGTCCCATCGGACAGTTCCTCCTTCCCTAGCACTGGTGACAGTGTGACATGAATTCGGACCAGTTTCTCCCACATGAACCTTTCAGCCAAGCATTTACCGTTTAAATTTGATTGACCCTGTTACAATTAGTTCATGGCTTGGGTAGTAATCTGGAGATTATTACCTTTTTGGCTCTGCTTCTTAATTTAGCCCTAGCTACTCCTATTCCTTCATCAGAACCTCTCCTTGTTCTACCTATGTCCTTGGTACCTATGTGGACCACAACAGCTGGATCTTTATCTGCGCACTCCCAAATTCCTCTGTAGCCCAGATCAGATATCCCGAACCCGAGGACCAGGTAGGCAACACAACTATCAGGACTCTTGATCACAGAAAACAATGTCTATGCCCCTAACTATACTATCCCCATACAACTACATTTCTTTTATCTCCCTCCACTTGAATGGTTCCCATTCCACAGTGTACCACAGTGCTCTCATCAGTTTGCTCATCCTCCCCACAGTTTCATCCACGCTGGGAGCAAGAAATGCAAACCTGTTGGGAAAAGGCCACGACTCCTGCAACCCTACCTCCTGGATGTCTCTACCTATCTCACTCATGGTCACACCTGCCTGTCCTTTACCACTAGCCGAATTCAAGATAGTTAATCTTAAGCGGTAAGATTGCCTCTTGAAACACAGCATCCAGGTAATTGTTCCTCTCCCTGATGTGTCACAGTGTCTGAAACTCCAACTCCAGAGCATCAACTCTGAGCTGAAGTTCCTCCAGCACTTGTACCTGAGATTTGCATTGTGGAAATGGAAACTGGGAGAGAAATATAATGGGCTGCTAAATCGATATTGTCTGTTCATACTGTCAACAAAAGTCAAAATGACCCCTATGTGCATGTGGAAGAAATCAGCAGATATTTCATTTGATTTTTGATCAGAAAATTGATGTTTGACCATTTCTGCTATGAGTAAAAATTGGCTCGCTTATCATTAGTATATTTTAGTTTATGTTGTTCAGGTTGTTAACGCCTGCGTAATACGGCCACAGAATTCTAAAGTGATGGACACTAATTTTAAAAATTAAACAGACTGAAAGGACCGTTTACCTTGTCCTTAGATGGAGGGTAGGGACAGTCAGGTGACTTCTTGGGTGTTTTGTCCAGTCATAGAAACAGACCTGTCTGGACATATCTCTGGGGAGTTAATAATAATAATCGCTTATTGTCACAAATAGGTGTCAATGAAGTTACTGTGGAAAGCCCTTAGTCGCCACATTCCGGCACCTGTTCGGAGAGGCCGGTACAGGAATTGAACCCGCGCTGCTGGCATTGTTCTGCATTGCAAGCCAGCTATTTAGCCCACTGTGCTAAACCAGCCCCCAACTTAAAATGAAAATGATGTTTCCAGGTGTTACTACCCCTCTCCGTTTCAATTAGAGATTTAAAATGATCCTGGTTGCTAGTCTTGACGCTCCATGAATGTTTATCACGAATGTGAATCGTTATCCATTTTGGCCGAAAAATGTCTGGAAAATGATTATCTAAATGGAAAGGAGATTTAGAATGTGTCTGGGCAAAGGGATCTGGGTGTCTTTGTTCTTGAATTGCAGAAAGTCTGTATGCAGGTATAAAATGCAATATAAAAGGCAAATGGAATGTTAGCATTTATTGCAAAAAGACAGGAGCATAAAAGTAGGGAAGTATTGTTGTAGGATGTTGGTGAGACCACACCTGGAGTATTGTGTCCAGTTTTGGTCTCCTTATTTGAGGAAGGATGTAGTGGCATTGGAAGCTGTTCAGAGGCGGTTAACCAGATTGATTCTGGGGATAAAGGAGTTGACGTATGAGGAGAGATTAACCAGTTTGGGCTTGTACTTGCTGGAGTTCAGAAGGATGAGAGGGGATCTGATTGAGGTATATAAAATATTAAAAAGGATTGATAAAGTAAATGTAGACCAAATGTTCTCCCTTGTGGGGCAATCTAGAACAAAGGTCACAGATATAGATTCAGAGGTGGTAGATTTAAATCTGAGTTGAGGTGGCATTACCTCTCGCAGAGGATGGTGAATTTGTGGAACTCGCTGCCCCATTGTGCGGTGGAGTCTGAATCATTAAATGGTTTCAAGAGGGAGATAGATACATTTCTTGATTTTAAGAAAGGAAACAGGTCAAAGGGATGTGGGAAACAGGCAGGGAGGTGGATTTGAGACCAGGAAGAGATCATCCATGATCTGATTGAATGGCAGAGCAGGCTCAAAGGGCTGAATTGCCTACTCCTGCTCCTAATTCCTATATTCCTATATTTTCTATGAAGGTGGAAATACAAATAGACATTCTGAGGCTATTCATAATTGGATTGTTGATGGCACATGAAACATCTCCCATTGAGTGACAGATTGTTTAGCCATCAACCCATTTGTGTAGGCATTAAAACATTGATACAATAGTCACATGACAAACTGCCTTGTGATGGGAAGGCCTTTATTAATTCACAATGACAACCTTGATCAGGCATTCTGGCACAAGGACCTCCAAAACGAAGAGCTATCACCCTAAATAGGTAAGAACTCCGCCTTGAAAAGTCACTTCAGGCAACTGGAGCTTTTCTTGTACCTGGGTGTATTTCCTACTACACTGGCTCGACAATCAACTTCGGCTGGCAAAGCCAGAAATCTGCTATTGAATGGATGAAATCACTGTGAATTCATCACCAGGTACCTAAAGTCTGAACTTTTTCCTTCAGAGAACCAAGAGAGAATTTTCAGGCCTGCAAAACTTCTGATGACCTTCTTGAAGAACTAGAGTAATATTGACTTTTTGATCTTGAAGAGATCTAAGTTCATGCTTCATGTGTAGAAATCATCTTTTCGTGTACCTGGATTTTGTGGTTGTTTGTTGTGGCATTGTGAAAATAAAGGTTTATCCTGTGTTCTGATTTAAACTTAAAGCCTGTTTTGTGTCGTTTAAAAGTCACAGCACTCAAGGAGTTAAAATAGCCCTCTAAAATATGTCTTGTTGCGGTCACTTAGGGGGAAATTATCCAACATCTCGACTTTTTAAATCCTCTTTTCCACAATGTAAGTGCTGTCAAATTATGCAAGTTCTGTTGTGCATTGGGGAGGAGTATAAACTTTTGGAATCAGAATGAGCTTTCTTTCTTTTTAAATGTTCAACCCTTGCTGCATTAAATCAGCCCTTGGTTTGATTCTACTTGACAATGTGATGCCATTTCACTGTAGCAACAAAGAATCACTGTAAACTATACAGTTAATAAATGCAGATTCCTGCTTCATAGTGAATATTTGTATTTAACTTACGGCTGCTCTGCCTCATGAAGTTACATTTCTCCTGCGAGGGAAAACAAGCAATCTATACAGTACTCGGAATTCCACACACTACCCTTGAACTTGGCTCAGAAATCTTGTTTTTAAAAGAGTACATTCATGTGATCATAAGTTTGGTCTGGAATGTCGTTTGCTGTCCTGTGGGAACTCTTTGTGGGAGCAGTCAGGCAGGACAAAGAAGAGAGCCTGCTGAGTTTAAAAGTGAAAAATTGGACCACAATAAAATAATTGTTCAGTATGAATGTGGATGAACATGATTCGGATGGAGGCGGCAGTTCCCCCCCCCCCCCCCCCCCAAGCAAGCTATAGCTACGGCTCGGGATGATGATTATGTACTGAGCAGTTTTAATGTTCCTTATGTAGACCAGGCAATCATTTTTTTTTTTTGCTTAATGAGTGTGCGACTTGTGAAAGTTGGCCAAGAATGTTTTTGCACGATCTCTTGGAAGCTAAATAGCTTTTTGAACTTCAGGTTAAAAATCTGTCTTGGGATGTTCTCTGCCATTATACTTAGGCTGAATTGATCTTTGAACAAACTATTTCTCATAATGAACCTTGCCAACTATTTGAGTCACTATATTGACCGATTAGTAAAATGTTTGCATATTTACATGGACGATAACTCACACAAGATAAAAGCAAATTACTGCAGATGCTGGAATCGGAAACGAAAACAGAAAATAATAATCTTTATTGTCACAAGTAGGCGTACATTAACACTGCAGTGAAGTTACTGTGAAAATCCCCTAGTCGCCACATTCCGGCGCTTGTTCGGGTACACCGAGGAAGAATTCAGAATGTCCAATTTACCTAACAGCACGTCTTTCGTGATTTTTGGGAGGAAACTGAAGCACCTGGAGGAAACCCATGCAGACACTGGGAGAACGTGCAGACTCCGCACAGACAGTGACCAAGCTGGGAATTGAACCCGGGACCCTGGCACTGTGAAGCAACCGTGCTAACTACTGTGCTACCGTGCAAACCTGGCCTGGACAAATACTGGAAATCTCAGCAGGTCTGACAGCATCTGTGGTGAGAGAAGGGAGCTAACGTTTCAAATCTGGATGACTTTGTCAAAGCTGGAGAGAACTGGAAATAGGGTCAGATTTCTACTGTTGTTGGGGAGGGGGGAAGACGTGGAGCCGTGGGGCTCGATAGAGGGCCAGCGATTGGTGGAGACTGAAAAAGATGTCGTGGACAGAAAGATAAAGGGAATGTAAAAGGGGGTGATTAAGGCTGAGAAAGGTGCTGATAATGGCGCTTAAAGAGATTAGAATGTGTAAAGGAAAGAACAACCCACCAGTGGATCTGCTTTATTGCTCCCAGAATTCCCTTTCCAAAATGTTTCTGGACCAAAGTAAATTTGAAGTATACTGGACCACTGAAATGTACTTCTGGACACATTTCTTACAATATGCCACATTCCTGATCTGTGAAAACCAAATAAAGAAAGTTATCATTTGTTATTACGAATAGCACTAAGATTGCCAATCTCTTAAATGGTAATTTAGCAAGGTCAATTCTTCTTTTATCTTTTGTGTTCGACATCCTTAATAACTGGACAGTTGAATCTTAGGAGCAGGCATTGAATCTACTTTTGCAGCACCAAGAGCCCCGAATTGTTATTAATTTGCAACAATTTCTGTCTCAGCACATTCCTGAAATGAAAATGATTTTTTTGTTTAACGAAATGTATCTAAATAGCACTACTTTGTTTTGGGAAACAAAAGCTGTGGGTATACTTAAAAAGCATTATAAAGGCTTGACTTCAGACTAATATATATTATATATATAATATATATATACACACACACACGCAGCAGCAACTTCCCTTGCTGCTCACTCCTCTCTCTCTCTCTGCTGGTTCCAAACTGGCCAGCTCTATTTATGCAGGGAGTCTGCTAATGATTTCTCTGCCCCCCTCATTGGGGAAGCTCATACTCCCATAGGATTGTGGGATTGTCATTAGTACCCAGCCAATGGTAAGCAGGCAGGTTACAACATCCCTCCCCCCCCCCCTCCCCCCCCCCCCCCCCCCCCCCCAAAGTCCAAGGAATCCACCAAAGACCCTGGCGAAGGAGGGCGTCGGACTCGTTTTGCCGGAGGCCGGACCCCATTTGCACGAGGCGCTGGATCGGGCGGCGTGTAACGAGATGGAGACTGGCGCTTCCGTGAAGAACGGCGCAACGGTTGTCCATCCACGGCCCGTGGGCCCGAGGATTCCCCCTCTGAGGTGCCTTGTGTTTCCATCTCGGAGTCAGAGTCTGCTGCCTCCGTTATCTCGGCGTCTTTATCTCTACGTGGTTCTGTCACGACCTGCGCAGGCTTTGAGTGAGGCACCAGAGGAAGATAGTGAGGAATACTTTCCATTATGTCTGGTCACTGTGGCTGTAGAAATGAGCTCCTGGGGCGGGGAATCTTTGGAAGGGATAGTCTTCTGGACCGAACATGGTCTACATGTTTGCGCTGGAGACGACCCTGGGCTTGCACCTGGTAAGAGATAGGGCCCGTTTGCCGAAAGATTACGCTAGGGACCCACTGGGCACCACCAGCAAAATTCTGAACGAACACTGGGTCACCGGGCGTAAACTGCCGAATCGGCTGATGCTGAGAAAAACCATGTCCCTGTCGTTCTTGTGTGCGGTGTACTTTTGTGCCAATGTCCGGGAAAACCATGGTAAGGCAGGTGCGAAGTCTCCGGCCCATTAGGAGTTCTGCGGGAGCTACCCCAGTCACCGCATGGGGGGTGGTCCTATATGAAAACAAAAACTGAGCCAGTCTCGTGTCCATCGACCCGGAAGACTGCTTTAGGCCTCGTTTGAATGTCTGCATTGCGCACTCCGCCAACCCATTTGAAGCCGGGTGGTAAGGGGCAGTGTGGATATGGCGTATGCCGTTCATCTTCATGAACCTCGCAGACGACTCACTTGTGAACGGAGTGCCATTGTCCGTGACCAGCACCTCGGGGAGGCCATGCGTACTGAAAGACAGACTCATCTTCTCGATTGTTGCGCAGGACGTTGTGCCTCCCATCTTGTGCATCTCTAGCCATTTAGACTGGGCGTCAATTAATAGCAGGAACATGGATCCTTGAAAAGGGCCGGCGAAATCCGCATGCAAGCGCATCCAAGGCCGCTCTGGCCATTCCCAGTGCTGTAGGGGCGTGGTCGGCGGAAGCTTCTGATGCTCCTGGCAAATGGAGCAGTTTTGGGCCACCTTCTCAATGTCGTTGTCGAAGCTTTGCCACTAGACATAACTCCGGGCCAACATTTTCATTTTGCCTATTGTGCAAGTCTCTCAGTAACAGCTCCTGTCCTTTTTCCGGGACAATCACACGCGTCCCCCACAAAAGGTTGCCGTCTTCCACGCTGAATTCGGACAGCTTGGAGGAAAATGCCCGCAACTCGCCTGGGAGCTGTCTATGCTGCCCACCATACAGGACTATGTGCCGAACCTTTGACAGGACTGGCTCCGTCTGGTTCCACTCACGGATCTATGATGCCGTGACAGGCAAGGTGTCCATAAAATTTAGGGTTGCAACCACCTCACCGGTCGCGGGGGTCCACATGGGGCCGGTCGATAAAGGCAATCTGCTCAGTGTGTCGGCATTCCCTATCTGGGTTCCTGGTTTGTGCTCCAGAGAATACTCGTATGCAGTGAGCAACAAAGCCCAGCGCTGGATCCGTGCGGAAGCAATGGCCGGTATTGGCTTATCCCCGTTCTCCATCTTGTGGGACAGGACGGCCCCAATACCATACGGGGATGCATCACATGTGACGAGCAAAGGCTTTCCAGGATCATAGTGGGTTAGTAACCCAGACGACGGAAATTGTTGTTTTACCCGACGGAAAGTGGTTTCTTGCGGCTGACCCCAAACCCAGGTGTGATTCTTCTTTAGCAGAAGGTGCAACGGGTCCAACGTAGTTGCCAGATTGGGGAGGAACTTTCTGTAATAGTTTACGAGGCCGAGAAACGAACGAAGATGAGAAATGTCAGTCGGGGCGGGGGCCTGTTGAATTGCGCGCACCTTCTCTGCGACGGGGTGCAAACCTTCGCGGTCCACCCGATTAGCCCAGGTAGAATACTTCCTTCGCCTGAAAAACGCACTTTGTGCGACGTAAACGGACTCCAGCCTCCGAAAAGCGTCTAAGGACAGCCTCCAAATTTTCCAGATGTTCCTGCTCCGACATCCCTGTGATCAAAACGTCATCTAAGTAGACAGCAACACGCGGTAAACCTCTCAAAATGCCCTCCATAACGCGTTGAAAAATAGCGCAGGCAGAGGATACTCCAAAGGGCAAACGTGTATATTCATACAGGCCCCGGTGTGTATTAATCGTTACATATAGCCGGGAGGCAGGGTCCAGCTCCAACTGTAGGTAGGCGTGACTCATATCTAATTTTGTGAACGAGAGTCCGCCTGCAAGCTTCACGTAGAGATCCTCTATGCGAGGCATTGGGTATCGGTTGAGTCGGGAAGCCGTATTCACTGTAAGTTTATAGTCACCGCACAAGCGAACTGTGGCATCTGGCTTCATTACAGGTACAATTGGTGCTGCCCAGTCAGCGAAACAAACGGGCCTGATGATACCCAAAGTCTCCAAACGAGTGAGCTCCCCTTCTTTTTTTTTTTAAATAATTTTTATTGAAAGAGTTTTTCCATACAAACATTTACCCCTACTAATTTTTAAATTATTTACAACACAATCCCTCTAGGCAAATGTCCCTCCCACGCCCGCCCTCTCGCGCGCACCAGTCCTCCCCCCCCCCCCCCCCCCAGGCAACCTTACAAACAAGGCAGCCTACAGTTTCAGACATGAGCAGCGAGCAGACTTGCCCGCGTTACAGTCGTGCATGTCCCCCCACGACCCTTGCTGCCCTCCCCTCCCCTCCCCTCCCCTCCCCTCCCCTCCCCTCCCTCCCCTCCCCCCCCCTCCCCTCCCCTCCCCCCCCTCCCCCCC